>NC_135953.1:57394129-57544129 GCF_053455715.1 Rhinoraja longicauda | reverse complement strand
CTGACTTACAGAGAAATTCTGGTCCCTTGATCCATCTTTTCCAGCTTAAGAAGTGACCTGCTGTTAGTCCTCTGGAGGTTTCATCTGCAGGAATTTCCTTTGAATGAATGAATGAATGAATGAATACATTTATTGGACAACTATGTACACATGCAAGGAATGTGACGGTGCTCCGCTCGCAAGTAACAACACGAACATACAGTAAACAATTAAGAATAAGCATAAAACATTAAAACATTAAGAATACATCATCACGGTTTAAACATGTGAATGAAATAAACCAGAGCAAAAAGAGACTGCAGACTTTTAGTTATTGAGTAGAGCTACTACTCGCAGAAAAAAAAGCTGGTTTTATGTCTGGCTGTGGATGCTTTGACAGCCCGGAGTCGCCTTCCAGATGGAAGTGCTTCAAAGAGTTTATGGCCAGGGTGAGAGGGGTCAGAGATGATCTTGCCCGCTCGCTTCCTGGCCCTCGCAATGTACAGTTCATCAATGGGGGGAAGGTTGCTGCCAACAACCTTCTCAGCTGATCGAAAGATTAGTTGTAGCCTCTGGATGTCGAGCTTGGTGGCTGAGCCAAACCAGACCATGATGGAGAATGTGAGAATGGACTCAACGATGGCATTATACAATTGGACCATCATTGCCTGTGGCAGATTGTGCTTCCTCAGCTGCTGCAGGAAGTACATCCTCTGTTGGGCCTTTTTGACTGTGGAGTTGATGGTGGCCCCCCATTTAAGGTCCTTGAAGTTGATGGTGCCAAGGAACTTAAATAACTCCACAGATGTGACTGTGGTGTTGTTGATGGTGAGTGGGGGGAGGGGAGGGGGAACTCTCCTAAAGTCTATAATCAGTTCCACTATCTTAAGAGCATTGAGCTCCAGGTTGTTATGAAGGCACCAGGACGCCAGCTGTGTCACTTCCTCTAGGCAGATTCATCCCCATCCTGGATTAGTCCAATCAAGGTTGTGGCATCCACAAACTTGAGAAGCTTGACAGAGGAGGCTGTGGAGGTGCAGTCATTGGTGTAGAGCGAGTAAAGGAGAGGGGAGAGTAACTAATTTGTGCTAACATATCTCCATTGTGATACATCAGTAGCATCCCTTACAAAAGAGATTCCGTTTGCTACAAATGTTTGAAAGCATTTGGTTTCGTTGTTGATGTACTTAAGCACTGTTGTGCTATCGATCCACTAGATGGATTTATCCAGTTGAAGCTCTAATTCTTTTTGCAGCATTGTGCCCATTCTGACAGCTAGGACTGCAGCTGTAAGCTCCATTCTGGGAATCGTCATCTATTTTAATGGTGTCACTCTGGATTTTCCCATTATGAATGCAATATGCACCTCTTTGCTATCATTTTCCAGTCTTAGATATGAAACAGTACTGTAGCCACCTTTGCTGGTGTCTGAAAAGTAGTGCAACTGTGCATATCTGATTTGACCAAAGCTTGTGGGCTTCATGCACCGGTCCACTTTAAACTCCGCAATCTTGTTGAGATCTGTTAGTCGTCCTGTCCATCGCTGAGAGAAAGTTTGGGGTATGTTTTCATCCCAACCAATTTTTTGCTTGCAGAGCTCCTGTATAATCAGCTTGGCTGGCAAAGTAAATGGTGCTGGAGATCCTAAAGGGTCGTATATAGAGCCGACTACAGACAAGATGCCACGTGGAGTGTACGGTCGTTCCTGTGCAGCAATTCTGAACTGGAACACATCTGTTTCAACGCACCAACGCAATCCCAGTGCTCTTTCCATTGGCAGATTGACTTTGTCCAAGTCCAACTCCTTGATCTCTTTGGTTCTGTTTTGTTCAGCCTTGTCATCAAGCTTCCTGTGCAAAAGGTAGATGAACTCCCATGATCCAAGAATACATATGTTTGCAACACTGTACTCCCCTTGTGGCTCTTTACTTGTACTGGTACAATGGAGAAGATGCAGTTTTCATCACTCATGAGAGAACAGCATCACTCGCAATTGGCTTCTCATTCTGTTCTGAATGTTCTACTTTCTTTTCTTTGTCCTTTTGTTCAATGTGAAGTATTTCAGGATGATTATGGTTGCACACATCCCAAGCCAAATGACTCTTGCAGTCTTTGTTCATGTGGCCTATTTTCAAACATCAAAAACAAATTCCCTTCTCCTTTAAGAAGTCTATCCTTTCTTTATGCTCTTTCTTCTTGATCTGCAGATACCGCCCCAACGTGTGACCACTTTTGTTACAGAACAAACAAGAACCTTGTGGCTTGTTCATTCCCATTGTTGTCAGATTATCTTGCACCTGTGCTTCTACAGGTTTTGCAGTTGTTGCAAAACTACTTCCTCTCAGTTGCTGCCTTTCTCTTGCCTTAGCAAAAGTAGAGCTTTGGACCGTTGCAACTGGTTTAGCTTCCTGGATGTTCCCAAAAAGTGGATCTGATGGTGTCTTCACTTGTCCCCTGATCTTTTCAAGGAGCAATTCCCAGCCTTACAATTGTTCCTCGAGTCTCTTCTGTTCTTTGTTTCTTTTCAGTTGGTCTTCTTTTATTTTCAAGTGTCTTCTCTTCTGTTTTTCTACTTCTTCCTCAATCTCATGCTGGTCTTTCAGGGCGGCAACCCATTTCATGGCAGTAGAGAACGTTGAAGCTCCACATGATGAAGAAAAAACATTTTCCGTTGCGGAATCCTTTCTGATATTGCCACCTTGTGGCTGAACATCAGATCTAACCACAGACATACTTGTATGTTACTATCCCTTTAAGATGTGTTGACGTAAAGACGTATCTTGCACAAGAATTCAAAATAACTTGATATCTCGCGATGCTCAAGGTCACTTCTTTGTTCGCAGCATTCCATACAGCAACCGTTTTCCAATATAGCTTCTGATATACTGCTTTTCCAATAAAGCTTAATGTTGTACTCACTTTTCCTGCGCATTGGCTTTCGAAGTTTCCAATCTCCGTTAGTCAGATTAGTGCAGGTAGCGACCCTGTCCAGTCTGTGGGCTTCGGCGTCAGGAGTGAAATAAAACAATCCTTGTTCCGTTCAGTTGTTTCACAAGCTCCAATCTCACTCATAAAGCCAATTCAACAATGGCCCTGTAGAGGCAGTTCTTACTTTAAATGGCTCTTTAGAGGTAGTTCTTACTTTAAATTTAATGGCAACTTCAGCCTTTCCCAATAAAGTCCTTTCCGATTGCCATTACTTCACAGGGAGTGGGAGTGGACATGAGGCAAACCAACAGAGATTTTCCAAACGTATTTTCAGTTTAATTCGTCGTTTACTGTAGTAATACTGTAGCCAGCACTCCCTTGTCTAGCCTGCTAATTCGATGTACATGTGTTAGCCCTATTTTCCTGCCATCTGCTAATGCTACCTGCAGTGGTGTGCCACCTTTTCCTACGAGAGAGGTTAACTAGCATGTTGCAATGTGTGATACGTCTGTCCCAGTTGAGTAACTGGAAATATGTACAAGCTTGGAAAAATGAGTGAGAGTCTTCGAATGCAGGTAAGCATATGAAGTTGTGGAAGTGTTTAGGAATGTTAGGTGCGAGCTCTTATGATAAAGATTACCGTTAAGCAAGTTTAGTTTAGTTTAGCTTAGTTTAGAGATACAACGTGGAAACATGCTGTTTGGTCACCGATTCTGTGCCAACCAACGGACACCTATATGCTAGTTCTATCCTACACACTAGGGAAAATTTGCAGAAGCCAATTAACCTATAAACCTGCATGTCTTTGGGGTGTAGGAGGAAACTAGAGCACCCGGTGAAAACCCCTGCATTCACATGAAGAATGCACAAACTCCGTGCAGACAGCATCCATAATCAGGATCAAACTGTAATGCAGCAACTCGACTGCTGCACCACTGTGCCACCCAGGAAAAGTGTGCAATTCACAGAGCAAGGTGAAAATGGGGTGCAGTTGTTGGGATGGAACTGTTCATTTATTCACTTACCTTGATGGCTTGTGAGGGACTGGTAAACCTGCTTCAATGATACATCCATGTTACAGACAGGCTCTCTTCCATTGGCTTTTTCAGTGTTTCCTCTCACTGCAAATTCATTGCACACCTGGGTGACTCTCTGAACCTCTGAGTGTTGCTCATCTCCAACCCTATCCAATTTCTTCGTTAACTGCCCAATTTTACATTACTCACTGTGGGAGATTGCTCTGACAATTGATTGTAATATTTCCTGCCTTATAATAGTGCCTACCATTTAAATTCCAAGAGTTTCTGCCTTACAACACCAGAGACACGGTTTTGATCCTGACTACGGCTGCTTGCCTGTACGTTCTCTCCGTGACCTGCGTGGGGTTTTCCAGGGCTATCCAGTTTCCTCCCACATTCCAAAGAATTACCGGTTTGTAGGCTAATTGGCTTGGTATAATTGTAAATTGTCCCTAGTTTGTGTCGGACGGATCATGTTCGTGTGTGTGGATTGCTGGTCTGCGCGGACTCAGTGGGCTGAAGGGCCTGTTTCCGCACTGTACCTCAAAACTAAACTAAACTGAACTTAATTTTCTGGCACTACGTAAATGCAGCCTTCATGTTTGCCTGGTCATGTGCAAATGGATAGCCTCCAGTAGAAAAATAATGAGTAAGAGCTGTGTTTCTTTAACTCAGCTTCAGCAGTGCAACACCATCTGAATCCTCCAAGGATCAAAAAAGGGGCAGTTTAAATAACTGGTCGATCTGTCATTCTCGGATGAAATGGGATATGTGCTGGATGGGCCTCTTCCAGCAGAACAGATTTACATCCCATTTCCTGCTGCGACCCAACTGCCTGTGCCACAAAATGGGACACCGAGTGACTGGAAATGTAGGCATTAGGGAAACCTAATGGGCTGTTTTAATTAAACTCATTCCCAAAATTAGAAGGAACTGATGTGTGTGCCCTGCATGTGGTATTTGATGCTCTCTCTCCTGTTTTGCTTCTTTTGCAACAAGAACATCTAAAATACAGTACCTTAATTGAATACGCAGGAACGTTAACAAGTTGTTGCGTTACTGTTTTATTGCTTCATAAGCATATTTTATTCTAATAGTGGAGTCTGCTTAATAACTGTTTCAATATGTCAGCGTACAGTTTTTATGTGATGCTGTTCCAATAAATAGGTGGTGAAATCTACATTTCTGTATTTTTGCTTTATCAATAGCTCAGTAGTGTTTTGTTGTCTCATGTGCAAAACACAGTGAGATTCTTTCAGTCACCAGATGTGGTAACATTTCCAAATTCCAGTCCACGTGCTAGATCTTAAGGAGCGGCGGCATAGATCTGTACAGTGAGAAAACAGGCCCTTCGATCCACTGGACTAATGTGACATGTTGGGCCAGTCCTATTTGCCTGCATTCGGCCCTTTAGATCTGTCCTATCTATATATCTATCTAAATGTCTTCTAAACGTCATATTTGTATCGGGTTCTATAGGTTCCTTTGGTTGCTCAATCCAGATAAGGACTACTCTCTGAATGAAAAGGTTTTCCTGAGGTTCTTAAATTGCTCCCCTCTTATCTGAAAGCTACACCCTCTAGCCTCTGAATCGCAAGTGCAGATAGTCACCGGGGACCCTCGGACTATCTTTGATTGGACTTTACTGGCTTTACCTTGCACAAAATATTATTCCCTTAACATGTATCTGTCCACTGTGAATGGCTCGATTGTAATTATATCTTTCCGCTGGCTGATTAGCACATAACAAAAGCTTTTCACTGTACCTCGGTACATGTGACAATAAACTAAACTAAACAGAGGCCAAATATGCCATGAATATCTTTAGCCACAGGTGAAGATCCGGAGGAGGGGAAGATAGATAATGTTGGACGAGCCAGGGAATTATAGGCCGGTGAGCCTAACATCACTGGTGAGAAAATTGTTGCAGAGGGACCGGATCTACCAGTATTTGAATAGTCATACACTGATTAGGAATAGTCATCATGACTTTATGCATTTGAAATCGTGTCTCACAAATCAAAGATAGTTTTTTGAAGAGGTCACCAAAAAGATTGATGAGGGAAGGGCAGTTGACATTGTCGACATGATAGCAAGGCCTTTGACCAGGTCCCAAGTGATAGACTAGTCTGGAAGTTAGATCACATGGAACCCAAGGTTGGCTAACCAAATGGATTCAAAATTGACGTGGAGGAAAGAGCCAAAAGGTAGCTGTGGAGTGTCGTTTATCTCAGTGGAGGCTTGTGACCATTTGAAAGCTGCAGGGGTTGGTGCTGAGTCTGCTGTTGTATGTCGGAGATTTGGATGGCAATGCAGTTAACATTGTTAGCAAATTTGTAGATAGCATTGAAACAGGCGGTATAGCAGGCAGTGAGGAAGGGTATCAATCTGAAGAAGGGTCTCGACCCGAAACATCACCCATTCCTTCTCTCCAGAAATGCTGCCTGACCCGCTGAGTTACTCCAGCATTTTGTGATGCCCTCGATTTGTACCAGCATCTGCAGTTATTTTGCTTCACAATGTTTACAACAAGATGTGCATCAGTTGGGAAGGTGGGCTAATGAAAGGAAATGGGATTTAACTCTGACAAGTATGAGGTATTACACTTTGGAATGCCAAACCAGTGCAGGACTTGCATAGTAAATGGTTAAGCCCTGGAGAGTGATGTAGAACAGAGATCTAGAAGTGCAGGTGCATGGTTACTAATAGTAGTAAGTAGGCTGCATAGTATGCTGAAGAAGGCATTTGGCACACTTGCTTTCAGTGGGAATGGTATTCAGTACAAAGGTTGGGGCAGCTGGACAAGTCATTTGTGAGACCACACTAGGAGAACTTTGTGCAGCTTCTCTTGCGCAGCTATATGGAAGGATATCATTAAATTGGAAAGGATACAAAAGAAATTCACTAGGATGTTATCTGAGCTTGTGGGCTTGAATTATAGGGAGAGATTGGATAGACTGGGACTTTTTTCTTTGGAGAGTAGGAGGGTGAGCAGTGCCATTATTAAGGTGTACAAGATTGTGACAGGCATGGATAACAGTCTTTTACCCGGAATAGCTGGTTCAGAAACTAGAGGGTGTAGCTTTCAGATAAGAGGGGAGCAATTTAAGAACCTCAGGAAAACCTTTTCATTCAGAGGGTAGTCCTTATCTGGATGGAGCAACCAAAGGAACTTATAGAACCCGATACAGATATGACGTTTAGGACATTTAGATAGATATATAGATGGGACCGATCTAGAGGGCCGAATGCAGGCAAATAGGACTGGCCCAATATGTCACATTAGTCCAATGGATCGAAGGGCCTGTTTTCTCACTGTACAGATCTATGCCTCTCTGACTCAATGTGGAGCTTGCTGTTCTTTTCTGATAAATGCATATGTATACTTTCTGAGTTATTAAATGGTATTAAATTCTCTGTTGAAATACTAAAATTAAACCTCTTTCCACCAAAGAGGGCTACAATCACCATCTAAAAGGCTGCCAGAGGCATCACACTTAAGAACTACCTGCCTAAGCACTTGAAAAAGTTAATATATTAGGTTCCAATATTAATCGGCTCCTGCCATAACTGAGGGGTCACATGTGCAATCATTTCTTGGCTTTAACAAAAGAAACCATTGCTGTCAACAAGCGTAAGGTCCAGCTTCAAATATTTAATCAGGTTGATTTGCTTCACTTACTCTCATCAGGCGATCCTTAATTTTTTATTTGCCAGTGTACATATAAAAGTGTGCAAACACATACTTTCCTTCAATGTATCATTCTTTAGACTTTGCCTGCACTGAAACAACACATGGTAAGACCAAATGTGTATTACTAATCTGCTTTTTATCAAGTAATATATCAAACTAGACATATGAACAAACAGGATGTTATATTGTCTGTTAGCATCTGCAGTTCTTTGTTTTTATAGTTTGTTATATTGTATTAAGTAACAATACATTGATATTGTGTAACAATAACAAAAATTACCATTCCCTAACAAATCAGGATGCACCGTACAAGTAACTGGCTCCTGAAACCAAAACAAAAAAAGACAAACAAATTTAGATTTTGTTTCCCATCAAAGTGATAAGATTCATTTTGCATTGTTCACTGGTGCCAAAAAGCTTCTCATAATGTCATCTGAGCATAAAATCTGGTAAATACTGGATTTGTGAATGCTGATTGTTACCAAGCCAAGGTGCACACTGGCCAAAACATCTGTAACCATTCTCCCTACTCTTGGGTTGCTGGCCTGGGCACCCAGTACTCTAAATGGGAGCACAAGAACACTGCAAATAGGAGCAAGAGCAAGCCTTCAGCCCCTTCGTCTGTCCACCCTTTTAATTTGGTCATTTATGTCTGCTGTCTTCTTCTATACCAATTATCAATACCCCTTTTCTTCAATCTATCAAATATTTATTCACCCCAGTTTTAAATTCTTCTGATGAGAATTCCATAAATTCACCACCTCTGCAAGAAGAAATTTCTATTAAAACCTTGTTCTTATCTTCTTGTTATGTCTTCGTTCCAGATTCTCTCAAGAGCAAAAATATCCTAATATTTATCTGTCATGCCCCATTAGAATCTTATATGTGTGAATAATTTCATTCTTCTAAACTCCAAGCACTACAGGTACAAACTACTTAGTTGACCAACCCTCCTGGCAGGACAGCCCTCCCACATGGAATTAAGCAGTGAATTTTCTTTGTACTGCATCTATTGCTTCCCTGACTTTTTTAGGTAAGGGGGACCAAAACTGTGCGCAGTAATGCAAGTGAAACCATCCCAGCACCCTGTCTCTTTATTTTTAAACTCCATTTGCAACAATGGCTATTTGTCTTCTTAACTGTTGAACCTGTCTACCAACTCATTGTGACTCTTGCATTAGAACATCTGGACCCTTCTGTACTTGCAGTTTCTCCACCTTAAATAATAATCTGTCTTTTGATTCATTTTACAAGTGGGGGACCTTACTCTTTTGCCCACTCATTCAATCTATCTATATCCCATTGCAGGATTGCTGTACCATAAGCACAACATGCCTTTCCATCTATTTTTATATATTTGACAAATTTGGAAATGTTCCTTCCTCTACGTCATTAATGTAAATACTGAGCAGTTGCAGGCCAAGAACTGATTGCCTCAGTATTCCACCAGCTACCTCCTTCCAGTCTAAAAATAATCCATTTATTCTAACATGTTGGGGTTTTTTTATCAGTCAGCCAGTTTTCAATCCATTCTCACACAAGATCCCCTGTTAATCCTTCCTTATTACGGAAAAACAAATCTAAAATAGCCTGTTCCCTGGTCTGTTCCGCAATGAAATGCTTTAAAAAGCAATCACTGACATGTTCCATTTTTTTTTTCTATGGTACCCTTGCCTGTTTGGTTCATCCAATCAATATGCAGATGATAATCTCCCTTGATAATTGCAGTTCTCTTCAAACATGCCCTTGACATTTTAAAGCATTTGGCAATGAGAGTATGTGCAGTTGATCCAGAGGTCCTCAGTGAGAACCTCACTCCACAATATGCTTGAAATGTAATTCAATATATGCAATATATCAATTTATCACCAAGCAATAGGAAATATAATCACGCTGAATTAGTATTTGAAATATTGCGCCCTATTTGCCTCACGTGATTCTGGATGGCATCAAATTCTATAAGCTAATTATGACATAATAAAAGGATGTGAGAAACACCTGGTCCTACATCTACACAGTCTTAACACTAGTTTAGTTTAGAGATATAGCGCAGAAACAGGCCCATCGGCCCACTGAGTCCGCGCCGACCAGAAATCCCTGTACACTAGCACTATCCTACATACTGGGGACAATTTACAGGTTTTTTTACAGAAGCTAATTAAGCTACAAACTTGAATGTCTTTGGAATGTTGGAGGAAACCGGAACTCCCAGAGAAAACCCACGCGGTCACAGGGAAAACGTCCAGACTCCGTACAGATAGTGTGATGTATATGTAATGTAAATGCCAGTGCCCCCTTGAGGCCAAGAGCAGAAGCGGGCCAATGGGCTTGTGCCTTGTGACTGAGGTCAGGTGACCTTCTAGAAGTTTCCTGATGAAGGAACAGTAGACTGTTAAGAAGCAAATTGCCGTCGCCTCTATCGCTCTTACTTCCACATCATGTCCCTCCCATGGGACCACAACTGGTCGCCCGGCAAGAAAAACAGGCAGCATACTTCAATGTGAAGGCAAGCGCCGAACCGCTGCCGCACCTGGAACAACAACAACAGGTGTGGTTTCGTGCCAAACCAACCGAGTGGCAACGTGGCCGCATTGCAAGAGAAAACCTGTCCCCTCGGAGCTACATCATCTCTACACCGATCGGTACTGAGTTCCGCAGAAACAGGAAGGATATACGACCTGCGCACGGAGCAGCTGAGCAATGCCCTGGCAACACGCAGCAGACGAGCGCGAGCACTCTCCCACAAGGAGGACCCCCTCTCCTAGAAGGAGCTAGTCTCCCAGATTCAAGAGGACTATCACAGGCCGTATCACAAGGTCCTGTGGTGGAGGAACCGGCTCAAAGCGTGCCAAGCCACACACGCATACAACATAAATACGACACAGAACGGGTTGGAAATACGACTTGCACGAGAAGTGGGCGATTGTCCAAACCCCCGGCACGGCTTGTTATATAAAATTGATAGTTTTGTAATTTGAAGAGCATTAAATTGATTAAAGCTTCAAGTTATTAGTTTTGACCCCAACGTTGAAGGAGGAGATGTGATGTAAGTAAAGTAAAGGGGGAGATGTGATGTATATGTAATGTAAATGCCAGTGCCCCCTTGAGGCCAAGAGCAGAAGCGGGCCAATGGGCTTGTGCCTTGTGACTGAGGTCAGGTGACCTTCTTGGGCCAATGGGCTTGTGCCTTGTGACTGAGGTCAGGTGACCTTCTAGAAGTTTCCTGGTGAAGGATCAGTAATAAAATCTTCTTACAAGATGTCGGGCGTATATTCATTGTGCTAACCACAACAGGGTCTTACAGAGGACATTACAGACAGCACCCGCAGTCAGGAACAAGTCCAGGTCCCTCGCACAGTAAGGCAGCAACTCTACCGCTGCGCCACTGTGTCGCCCCATTAATTTAATGGCAAATTGCACTGTAGGATGCGCTCGCTCTTCCCCATTGTTATTCTACGCCATGAATGTATCATTCCCAATTAACACATTTTCCAGGGTGCTCACTCTTGGGTATGTCGTATGAAATTATGCCAACACTCGGTGAACAGAGCCACAAGAGACTGCAGATGTATCAGTCAGAAGAACGGTCCCGCCCAAATGGCATCTGTCCACTCCCTCCACAGATGCTGCCTGGCCCACTGACGTCCAATGGTGCACTTTTGCTTTACTCTATCCATAGAATCAGCCATACAGCTCGGAATCAGGCCCTTCAGCCCAACCTGCAAATTCTGCCCAAGATGTCCTATCTCTACCAGTCCCATCTGCCTCAGTTGGCTCATATCCCTCTAAACCTTTCCTATCCATGCACCTGTCCTAATAGCTTAAAAATGTTGTTATAGTACCTGTCTCAACTACCTCCTCTGGCAGCGTATTCCATATACCAACCACCCTCTGAGTGAAAACCTGTATGATCCAGGTTAATCCCACTTCCCAACTCTTGGTTCTCACCCTTGGACAACATTGAGTCGAGTTTTTTGTCATATGCATAAGTATGGTGAGGTACAGGAACAATGAAAATCTTGTTGTTGATAGTTAGGTGAGCACTTGATGTCAATGGACATGTTATCAATATCTGTCAAAGGTGATGAAACCTTGCGGCTCCACCACTCTCTCGGGAAATGAGTTCAGACTCCAATTGTATTTGTGATGATAAAAAAGCTTTCTTAATTCTGCTTTAAATTTTCTGCCAATTAATTGAAAACTATGTCCCTTCTAAATGGACCTTCTGCTGAAGGAAATAGTTTCTTCCTGTTCATCCTGTTGAGGTTTTTGATAATTTTACAGACTTGAATTAAATCTTCCCTCAATCTCATTTTTTGTTGTAAGTAACAATTCCAGCATGGCCAATCCTGTATTGCAACTAAAACTTTCAAGCAGTGAACAACATCCCTGTGAACTTTCAAATGGTAACAATGCCACCTCACCAACTCCACCCAAGCAATTAAATCCCTCCTGCAGTTCAATGAACAAAATTGTGCACTAGAAACATAGAAACATAGAAAATAGGTGCAGGAGTAGGCCATTCGGCCCTTCGAGCCTGCACCGCCATTCAATATGATCATGGCTGATCATCCAACTCAGTATCCCGTACCTGCCTTCTCTCCATACCCCCTGATCCCTTTAGCCACAAGGGCCACATCTAACTCCCTCTTAAATATAGCCAATGAACTGGCCTCAACTACTTTCTGTGGCAGAGAATTCCACAGATTCACCACTAACTTGCAGTTCTAACATAACGTCTCTGGTTATATATATCTTGGCTCAGTCAATAAAGAGAAAACCCATTGTACCTTTATAGCCCCCTTATCTACCGTTCTACAAACAGTCGGTAGAGATACATTGCGAGCTGCCTCTGTACCTTTAACTTTCTTAATTCCATGTCATTTGTCACATTTTCTCTCACCTTGCCTGCCATACAAGGATGTATTCCCACAAACTTTGAAATCTTTCTGAAGCCATTCACTTTGTGTGGAGTAGGTGTGGAGTACTTGATGTATAAAGGTAGAAACAGGAAACTGTAAATGCTGGTTTACCAAGGAAAGACACAAAATCCTCGAATAACTCAGTGGGCCAGGCAGCATCCCTGAAGAACATGGATAGGTGGCATTTCGGGTCGGGTCAAATATTGATGTTATATTTGGCACTTGTTACCAGCTTGTCGCTCTTCCTCGTCTTCGGCAGTATGAAGGAACTCATTTGTTGGAAGGAACTTTTGTTTATGATGCTTTCCAAGCATGGTTGCCTCCTGAGAAATCTGTTCAATCGCCAGCCACACTTTAAAAAAAATAGTTCTTACAGTAAGAAACTCAATAAGTGCAGGTAACTTGCTCTTGCCAATTCCCTTAACAGCTTCTCATTCAATGAAAGCTAGGTTCATCTCTGTACTATATGAGCCGTTTCACCATGGTTAGTAAACTGTCTGTTAGGGCTTCTCAACATGACCGCACACTGATTCAGCCTGTAAATATGGCATTTGGGTAGATATTAAAACAGCTAGTGCATCCCAAGGAGGATGCCTGTACACAGATCACTTCCCTCCCTGCATGAAACCGTGTTTAATTAGCTTACATGATGTTCCTGCCACAGTCCTCTTTGCACTAAATAATGAACTACTGTTGCAAGATGTTACAGTGTTGTAGTGCATTTCTGCCTCTGAGATAAGACATTTCACTTTTTAAGATGACACCTTTGGCTCATTTGATAGCACAGTGGAAAGGTTATGAGTTCAAGTCCTGCTCTAGAGTCTTAAGCATAAAAGTATAGTCTCATGTGCTGATACAGTATTGATGAAGTTATATACTGACATAGAGATTGTCCTTTGATGAGATGTTAAACCAAGTCTATGGAATGTAGATAGAACTGCTTCACAGCAATACCACAGAACACAGCAATATCACTTTGCACACATTTCTTCATGTCTGTGCTGAAGTATCTCCCAACAGTGGAAGGCAGAAATGGAATGAAGATACTCTTTAATAATGAACTCGAGATTTTTTTTAAATCTGCTGTTTGCACTATTTTATCATGTCTAGATAACAGAAATGCACGCTGAGCATCTAGCACTCATCTACCATGCACAAAATCATGAAGAGAAGTGATAAGGTCTACTATTCAGTATATGGGCAGGCCAGTCCTTCAATTTATATACCCTGTCTGAGCACCCCAGTTTACACAAATTATCCCGTAGCAAACTAATTTGCCCAGTTTGGCTCAAGAAATGAATTTAGGAATGATCCTTAGGGCCTATTTTCCAATCCAACCTAGGCTGTAGTATTTAATAATGTCAACAAACCTAGTAATTTTGCTTGTACCTTGTCTGCTCTGTAATAATTCACTCAACCAGTAGATTAGTAATATTAACTGAAATTGTACAACCATCCAAATTGCCTGCACTTGGGAACAAAAATCTTATATTTGTGGAACATAGAAGAATGGACATTGGAAATGGATGGACCAGGTTACTAGATGCTTTGTAAGTTGCAAGCATCATTTGAAAGAGGGCTGTTTTATGCTTCATGTTTCCCACCAGTATGTGCATCATGGTGGCTGGGTGTGAATTAGAGCTTCTACAGCCTTGTATTTTTCATGATTGTTCATGTTTGGTTGATTCCAAACTGTTGCATTTAACCAAAAAATACTTCACAGTGGAAGGCCCTTGAAATGATCTAAAATGATTATCTCCACAAAATATGCTCAACTGCTTTAGTGAGGAATGAAGGGATGGTACTCGCCATTAACTGTGAAGTTGTTTTCTTGCAGTTTCTGTTTCTCCTGAAACGACTTGTTTCCAGAGGTCACCAAAAAGATCTCTACCAGAAAGGATTTGTGACTCCCAATAAACAACACAGGTGCCTGCAGGTTGGTTGAGCAACCAAAGATTGAAGAATTGTGACATTTACCAGGGCATGAACGGTATATTTTTCTAATGTTTGAAACGGTTTGTAGTGAATAAATCAATTAACATACAGATGAGGTTAATATCCAAGCTGGAATGTAAAAATCAAATTTTAAAGAAATAAAGAGGAGATTTTATTATTTTTAAATCCATAGCATCCATGTAGGTTAATTGGCTGGGTAAATGTAAAAATTGTCCCTAGTGGGTGTAGGATAGTGTTAATGTACGGGGATCGCTGGGCGGCACGGACTTGGTGGGCCGAAAAGGCCTGTTTCCGGCTGTATATATATGATATGATATGATATGATGATTTTGTGATAATTACTCTGTAGGAGTTAACCTCCACTTATTTAAAATTAGTCTCTTTGCACGTTTTCACCACAGCACATTCAATAATTTCAGCATAGTATATTTTTACATTTTAGTTACATCTCATTAATTACATCTCATGATATTTTCAATGACCTTTACAAACAATAATCTACGAAAAGTGGAAACTCACTATAAATCTCTTATTCTGCATTGATATTATTTGTGAGGCAGTTTATCACTAGTAGAAAGCTTTGCATTTCTGTGTTAAATTAAGCATTTGAAAATGCCCTGAGCATAACAGTAAATACTAACATTACAACTGCAAATTGCAAGCTAATTTCCATTGTTTAATAAAACCTTACATACATTTTGTAGCTTGTAAAGCAGAATCTTGTATAGGAGTGTATAAATGTTATTGTTTCTATTTTTATTGTGTTTGCTTAAGTTCTGTTTTCTCCATAATGGTGGATTAAGAAGGACCCCTTGTGTTGAGAAATGGCAAATGTATCTGTGAAGCCTTTTTTAACAGAAGATTAAGCACTGGTCAAATTTCATTAAGATTTATTACATAATCTGTGCATTCATAGTGTTTCCACTGCATATTAACTGAACATATCAGCAAGTTAATATGTTTTCCATCATTATCGAGAATAAGGTTATAAACAACAGTTAACTTAGCATTAGGCTCATTTTCCAGGACGTGCTCAGTATTATGTTTGGACTAAGTGATGTATAATGTGACCAGAAATTATATGAAATTAATAATGAATAATGGAGTGCGCTATAACTATAGTGAGCAATAAATAAAATGGTACCCGTGGCTGGTAAAATTTTAAATGAAATTTACCAATAAAACATGATGGATTTCCGAGTTTGATGTGTGTGTTGGATGGGCGGAGGGTAGGATGTCTATTTCACCCACTTGATTCATTTGGCGAGAAGCCCAAGCACATTTCATGATTGGGCCTCGTTAACAGGGAATAGATAAGCTGCCAGCACTAATTACACTCCTTTCAGTCAGCATGTTGATTGGGATTCACATAAATGTAGCAGGGCAGCTGCGGCCTTAATGCAGCCTACCGTTCCTTCAATGTGTGCTGCACCAACATGTCCTTTCCTCAGTCTCATCCCATTCTTGCACTGTGCCGGGGAGCAAAACTAAGCCAAACTCTTGTTTCCTGATACATTGCACCTTCTCCGTGCTCCATTTGACACATTGGCTGCCCTTTCTGGAATACTTCATCGATTTCTTTGTCCATAGGATTCGGGCAGCCCAACTAGTTGTACGATCTGCTCCAACCATTCCTTTCAGCCACAATGTTCATCTGCCTTATTTATTCTCCATGACATCTGCTCCCTACCTTCATTCTTCAAGGTTTCACATTTCTTAATTTATTTGCAGGTCATGTACATTGTTAGCAAAATCACTATTTAACAACCAACTGCTGTCTAGTTTAGTTTAGAGATGCACTATGAAAACAAGGCCCACTGAGTCCACACTGACCATTGATCACCCATTCACCCTGGTTCTATGTTACCCCTTTTTCTCATCCGCTCATTACAGATTAGAGGCAATTTTACAGAGGCCAATTAACCTAGAAACCCGCACGTCTTTGTGGTGTTAAAGAAAATCACAGCATTTGGAGGAAACCCGTGATCACAGAAATGGAAGATAGACACAAAATGCTGGAGTAACTCAGCAGGACAGGTAGCATCTCTGGGGAAAAGGAATGAGTGACGTTTCGGGTCAAGACCCTTCTTCAGACTAATCATCAGTCTTTTGTGTCTACGATTTAAACTAGCATCTGCAGTTTCTTCCTACACAAAACAGAAATTGAGTTTGGTGCTTGCTGTTCAAGAAGCCTTGATGAGTTGCTGGGTGTGTCAGACAGATATTATACAGATCAGTTCTGGAGACTGAGGGAGTGGAGGTTTAGGGTGCTGGTCAAGTCAATTATTCTCCCCTTGTGGAGTATTGTTGCAGAATGATTTCCAGTGATTATTATTTATGAACAATTGGAATACCAAATTTTGGAACATTATCTAAAATCAACACAAATCCTGTCGCCAAACAAGTTTTGGTTATCTGCAGTAGCTAACTTAAAAATGGAAAATAACAGGCCAGGAAGCATCATTGGAAAAAGAAATAGAATTAATGTTTCCTTATGAATGACATTACCCATTGGATAGAAACAACTAGTCCTCAGAGGAATTAATGAAATGTCATTCACTTTGCTTCTCTCTCTATAGATGCTGTTAGGTCCCCTGAGTATTTCCAGCTTTTTTTGTGTTTTTTTTAATTTCAGATCTCCAACATCTGCAAATGTTTTTGCCTTTTGGTTATCTGCTGGGTGGTGATACAGTAATGAAGGATGGTCCACACCACCTCATGGATGCCTTGTTTTGTGTAGCTATGTGTAGGATGGAGTGGCAGATGCTGTTTAAACCGAAGATACACACAAAAAGCTGAAGTAATTCAGTGGGTCATTCAGCATCTCTGGAGAAATGAAATGGGTGGTGTTTCGGGGTGAGACCCTTCTTCAGTCACCCATTCCTTTCCTCAAAAGCTGCTGCCTGACCCACTGTTACTCCAACCTTTTGTTTCCATCTTTGTGCAGCTATGTCTGATTTCAATCTACCCAATTAAATGGTGAAGGACACAACACCATCTCTCCTCATTAAATCACCATCAGTGAATGTCAGCATTGCCAATTGCCTACCAAGAACCGTTCTTCATAATTTTCACAGTTTATTCACCCTATTAGTCCTTCTCAGTGAGGACTGTTTTACAACTAGATAGTGAAAAAGCTTTGAATACTGAATATAGATTTTGAGGTTGAATACAAAAATGTATGAATGAACTGATGTTTCTGGACAGCTGAAAATGGAATAGGACTCTTGTTAGAGTGGGCATATTAATAGTAAAAAAAAGATGTATTTTCTTCTTTCTGTATCTGAATATCTTACAGCTCACAAGAGAGCAGACAACCTTTTCATGCAGAAGGACCTCGTCCTCTGCTCTTTAAATCCTTCTTTGAACTATGCCACTGACCCTCCTTTAAGGTTAAAGCTGTGAGGACCTTGCAATTAGTTTACAGTGTTCTCTCCAAAGAGGCCAGAATAGGTCATGTATACAACATTTCTCATTGTCTATCGGAGCGCTTACAGTCACACTCCCAGTGTAGATATAACCATGAAATAAAGAACACATTTATTTCAACCCTGCAAAACATTATGGGTGTTTTTAAGTCACAGATAGCTTTAATAAATCATTAACTTCATTCTTGAAAATTATAAATTCACTAGATTGCTATTTAGAACAATAATGAACACAAAACGCAATGGTTCCATTTATTTGAAGACTTTTTTTATTATTACAGTGCTAAATCACACAGTATGGCATCACTTCAACTTAAATATCTATCTGTGCAGTAATATTAAATTAAAGGGAGTAAAATCCAATTTAGCGTGTGCCAGTAAAGGATATTAGTTTACTGAAATTATAAAGAAAGCAATTAATAGCAATGAGCTGATCGATCAAAATACACCAGCATAGTGGTATAGGGACCCAATAGGTTATTTGGTAATAGAATCATACAGTACATAAACAAACCCTTCAGCTCAACTCTTCCACCTAACTTCTCCTCCCATACTCCAGGGGGAGAAGTACCTGCTTGTTCAGCCTCGCCTGAAAACTCAAGCGCTCGACCAGCTTTCTAGCTGAACTTGTCCCATTTGTCTGTAGCTGACCCATATCTCTCCATACATTTCTTATCCATGTACCTGTCTAAATTAATTTTAAATGTTGCCATTGTTTCACAGTACAGTTTCCTCCGGCTGTTCATTCCACACTGACACCACCCTCTGCATGAAAAACATTGCATCTCAGGTCTCTTTTAAATACTGTCCTTCTCACCTTAAACCTATACCCTCTAGTTCTGGACTCTTCTACCTTGGAAAAAAGACAGTGACTATTCACCAGACTTATGCCTCTCATGATTTTTTACACCTCAAAAAGGTCACTCCACAGCCTCCTAAACTCCAGCGATAAAGGTACCTGCTGATCCAGCCTCTCCTTGTAACTCATGCCCTCAAGTCTTGGTAATATCCTTGTGAATCCTTTCTGCACCCTATAAATAACATCCTTCCGAGACAGGGCAACCAGAACTACATACAATACTCCAAATAAAGTCTCACTAGTATCACTACAGCATGACTTCCCAACTCCTGTACTCAATACCGTTACTGGTGCAGGCAAGCATGTCAAATGCTTGTTCATCATCTTGTCTCCTTGTGTTCCAACTTTCATGGAACTGTACATTAATACCCCTAGGTCTCTCCACTTTACAGGGCCCTAACATTTACTGCATAAGTCCTGGCTGCTTTGACTTACAAAAATGAACCACCTCGCACATATCAGATTTTAATTATTTCACTTTTAGGAGCACTGAAGTCAAAGCCTCAGAAACAAAAATCTCATCGCTATGAGGTCATATTTAAAAAGAAATTATAACAACAAAACCACTAAGTGCTTTGGTAACTCAGGAGATCAGGCAACATCTCTGGAGAACATGGACAGACAACATTTCGGGTCAGGATCCTTCTTCATTATGATTGTATTGTGGGGGAAGAAGGCTGGAAAGAGCCCTGTTCTTGGAAGGATGTTGTTCAAAGGGTGCAGAAAAGATTTGCAAGGATATTTCCAAGACTCGCCAATGTGCAGGAGGTCACATCAGGAGCACAAAATGAAGTAGGTGTTTGTGAACCTCAGGTCCCTGCATGGATGTGAGGGAGGAGATATAGGGTAAATGTTACATCTCCTGCAGTTGCAGGGGAAAGTACTGGGGAGCTGGTGGTTTGAATCGGAAGTGATGAGTGAAGTCAGAGTTGTGGGGCAAGTGGTCTCTATGGAAAGTGGAAAGGGGTGAGGTTGGGAAGAAGTGACTGGTAGTGGGATCATGTTCAATAAGGCAGAAGTATTGGAAAATGATGTGTTCGATGCGGAGGCTGGTGGGATGAAAGGTAAAGACCACGGGAACCTGGGCATTCCATTCCATATTCCACCTGGGCATGAGATGAACTATGAGATACAGATCCATTGACAACAGCAGGGGGAAGAAAGTGTACATCTCAGATGTCCGAGAATGGAAAGCAACTTAGGAGCAGATGTGACAGAGACAGAAAGGTTGGGTTTTAAAAGCAGTAATTAAGGATTCATATGCAAGAGGCATGATGGGAGGAGGTGTACTCCAGATACCTGTGGGTGTCAGTGGGTTTATGAGAGATGTCAGTTGCTAGTTTGGTTCTATCACAGGGCACAGAGATAACAAGAAAGGGGAGAGAGGTGTCAGAGATAGTCCGTGAATATGAGGGCAGTGTGGACATTAGTAGTGAAGTTAATGAAATAAACGAATTCTGTATGAGTACAGGAGGCAGCCCAAATGCAGTCATTGATGTAGCAGAGAAAGAGTTGGGGGGCGGTGCCAGTGTACATTTGGAACAAGTACTCTTCAACATAACCAACCAACCAACTCAGGTGTAATTGAGGTCCATGCGCTGCACATTTAACTTGAAGTTTAAAATATTGTATACAAGATGACTGAAAAACCAATGCAAGATTTAAGCCAACCATATCTTCAAAGCTTTCAATGAGCCTAATTCTAAAGAGAGAAAAAAAATCAACAGTAAAATTGTATAAATTGCTCGGCTTATCCAATGGTGTGGTGCAGAAGATGGATATACTGGAAGAAGTTTGGAAAACATTTCCACAAAAGAGGATGATGGAAATTATCAGCTTTGGAGCAGGAGTTTATTTCTGAAATAAGTGGGGTTAGTGGTGGTGGTAAAAGCTGAGGTGTAATAATAGGGATACAGAGGAGGAATGGAGGCAGGTATGGTGAAATATGTAAACGGAGAAAAATTGTCAGAATGGATGGAAAGCTAACAGAGTTTTTAAAAACGATTTGACATAAAAAGTACACAAAACAGGTTTCAATTTGGGCCTTGGAGCTTCAGTTCAATTGCCGTTCGTGTCAAGTAATTTCAAGGGATCTGTGAGGAGAAAACTTGGAAAGAAAAGTAAGAATACAATAAAAATGTTGGTGAGGATTTCTGTGCAGTTTGGGTTTCATACCACCTGAACTGCATTTTGTTAACCATGTATAATTGCATAGGTGCTACACTGATACAAAATTGAGGTGGAGAAATATACTTTCAGAAGATGAATGGAAGTTTGACATTATTGCTGCCCAACGTGGAATTGGATTTGTGTACAGTAAATCGAATGCAATATCTTTTGAAATTTATATCATGTCTACACTTGCAAAAAAAACCCGAAGCTTTAACCACCTTCCACTGTGCTGTCTTTACAAAATAATATTAAAAGCAGTAGAAAAGTTTCTTGATTTAAATTAAGGATGTAACTAATTTCTCTTGTGACAATTTGGGCAGGTTGCTTCATATCATGTTGAAGGATTCATTAAAATATTAATCATAAGTTTCCCTTAGGATTTCCAGGGCAAGTAAGACAATATATTTAGGGCAGCAATGTTTATTTAATTGTACAGTGTTTAATATAAAATTGAGATGTACTCTCACATTCCCTGGGGTTACATTTTTCTTTAGATTATACTTTTTGCGATTATTTTAATCATATTACAGTGGAAGAACCCTTTAAATTGCCTAGTCTCATCAAATTCAGCATTGCTTCTTGATTTGGTCAGCTGCTTTTATAAATCTCAGCATACGATATCAAGAGTCCTGCTTAACAGAAATATGTAGATACAGTATCCCCTGCTGGTCTCTGTCAGAAGTAGAACAATTCTTTCTGAGTATAAGAAAATAACTGCAGATGCTGGTACAAATCGATTTATTCACAAAATGCTGGAGTAACTCAGCAGGTCAGGCAGCATCTCGGGAGAGAAGGAATGGGTGACGTTTCGGGTCGAGACCCTTCTTCAGACTGAGTGTCAATTTTATCTCTACATCTACCATTCTATTTTTTCTTTATTCTCTTTTCATTAAGAGGGTTACAATTTTACATTTATCTGACCAGCAAATATTACAAATCCAGTGCCAAAATATGAGGTCGAATATTGTTCCATTTATGTGGGCATTGGATGCCACCAATTGCAACATGGTTTCTGATGGTAAGGTGAAGTGTTTGGTGCCTTTTTGGCCCACATCCCTCTAAACATTTCACATCCATGTACCTTTCCAAATCCCTTTTAAATGCCTCAGCTACCTACCGTGGCAGCTCGTTCCATATACAGTGCATTCAGAAAGTATTCAGACCCCTTCACTTTTTCCACATTTTGCTACGTTACAGCCCTATTTTAAAATGGATTTTTTTAAAATCATCAATCTACACACAATACCCCATAATAAAAAAGAGAAGACAAGTGTTTAGAAAATTATGCAAAGTGATTAAAAAGAAATAACTGAAATATCACATTTACATACGTATTCAGACCCTTTGCTATGACACTCAAAATTGAGCTTAAGTTCATCCTGTTTCCATTGATTATCCTTGAGATGTTTCTACAACTTGACTGGAGTCCACCAGTGGTAAACTAATTTGAATGGACATGATTTGGAAAGGCACACACCTGTCTATATAAGGTCCCACAGTTGAGAGTGCATGTCAGAGCAAAACCAAGCCATGAAGACAAAGGAATTGTCCATAGACGTCCGAGACAGGATTGTGTCGAGGCACAGATCTGGGGAAGGGTATAAAACAATTTCTGCAGCATTGCAGGTTCCGAAGAGCACAGTGGCCTCCGTCATTCTTAAATGGAAGAACTTTGGAACCACCAGGACTCTTCCTAGAGCTGGCCACCTGGCCAAACTGAGCAATCGGGGGAGAAGGGCCTTGGTCAGGGAGGTAACCAAGAACCCGATGGTCACTCTGACTGAGCTCCAGAGTTCCTCTATGAAGATGGGAGAACCTACCAGAAGGACAACTATATCTGCAGCACTCCACCAATCAGGCCTTTATGGTAGAGTGGCCAGACGGAAGCCACTCCTCAGTAAAAGGCACATGACAGCCCACTTGGAGTTTGCTAAAAGGCACCTAAAGGACTCTCAGACCATGAGAAACAAGATTCCTTTGTCTGATGAAACCAAGATTGAACTCTTTGGCCTGAATGCCAAGCGGCACTGCTCATCACCTGGCCAATACCGTACCTATGGTGAAACATGGTGTTGGCAGCATCATGTTGTGGGGATGTTTTTCTGCGGAAGGAACTGGGAGACTAGTCAGGATCGAGGTAAAGATGAATGGAGCAAAGTACAGAGAGATCCTTGATGAAAACCTGCTCCAGCGTGTTCTGAAACTCAGACTGGGGGCGGAGGTTCTCCATCCAACAGGACAACGACCCTAAGCATTGAATTTTAAATCTGCTTTTCTTCAACTTTTCCGTTATGTATTAGTCCATTTTCTGCACCTAATTGAACAATACATTTGTCAAATCCAATTTAACACATTGCAATTTTTATTTTACAGTCTTTCATTATGTTTAGGTACTGATGAAAGAGCTGCACATTTATTTTCAAAGTGCTTTCAGGTCTAAGATTCAGGCAGTGATATCAACTTTTACTTTCAGCAATTTACTAACCGATCTACTGAGAAGCCCAGAAGCACAAGAATAAGCCTTCTATTACACTGCTACATCTACATCTGGGGCTCTGTCGCTTTCTCCCAAACTAGAAAAGCATGGCTATCTACAAAGTGGAGATCCATACCATCACCAGAGTGTTTTGAGATTACTATCTGTGGTTGTGCAACTACTTCTATCAAGAACTGGACTTGAACTACCCACTTTATTATATAGACTGAAAATAATTTAATCTTAATTGAAGTTTTTTGAAAACTGACAGCTCAATCAAACTCTAATCATATCTGCTTTTGCAATGTTGGATGACATATATATATGAAATATATTTGGGACTTTGAATCTGGAGTGTTATATTTAAGGTATTTTTTATAGTCTAAAAGATGCATTTCAATTAAAATTAAAATTACATTTATCAACAGTATTTTTCCATCAATGTACACCCCTCTTCAATTTTGATTTTGAGGCCAATTAATTTAGCAGATTTTTAAAAAGCCATTGATAGACACAAAGTACTGGAGTAACTCAGAAGGTCAGGCAGCATCTCTGGAGAAAAGGGATGTGATGTTTTGGGCTGGGACTCTTCTTCAGACTTCTTCAAGAAGGCGTTAGTTATGTTCACTTCTGGTCTCATTATTTAAGAAAGAATGGACTTGCCACAGAGGGAGTGCAGGGAAGATACATTAGACATTTCACAGATGGTGTGTTTCCTGTATGTGCAGAGTTTGAATAGATCTGGTCTATGTTCTTTAGAGTTCAGAGGAATGACAATAAGATCTGGTTGCAAAGTAGAAAATGATAGAACTTAACAAGCAAGGGCCAGAGAAAATGTATCTCCGAGGTGAGAAAATGTGAACCGGGGATCACATTCTCAAAATAAGGGCTAGGCTGTTTAGGATTGAAATAAAGAGAAATTCCTTCACCCAGAGGTGGTGAATGTTTGGAAATCTCTAGCAATGAAGGGTTTTTGATGGCTCATTTACTAAAATTGTTTAAATCCAAGATCAATAGATTCCTATTTATTAAGGGAATCGATGGATTATGTGGATAGTGCAGGAATATGACTCTGAGCAAAGAAGATGGCCCATGATCTTGGTGAATGGCAGAGCAGGCTCAAAGGATCAGATAACAAGCTCCCACTGTGGATTGTTATATTCCTGTTGTTATCTAAGCCACACAATTTTTCTTCCTGCTGCTTGTGCCTCCAAGCACTTGTACAAAACCGTTTTTAAATGTAGCTTAATGTGTTATTTTGCAATTTCACCAAACAAAAAAAAAAGAAACTTCTGTAAATCACTAGAGAATCATACCTTTTGAAAAGTGATTGACTAGCACCATCATTTGCAAAATCACATTTTATCTGAAGATTATTTTTTCTACAATCATGGCCGTGTGTTGATTGGCCAAAATAAATTCCCATTGGCTAATTTCCCTGTTGGTGGTAAATGAGTGCAAAGGACTTCAGCAAATAAACCTTATCAGTGCCTGATTATGTCCATCTCATTAAGCATGAGACCAAGTATAGGTCATTGCGAAGCTGGAAGTAAATTCACTTGCATTCATTGTGGGCCTGACAAGCAAGCAGCAGGGGTCTGAAATTGGGCCAATCTGTCAGAGAAGGAGTTAGAATGGTTTATAAAGTCAGAACATGACAGGAATTACAGAGAGGGAACAGTGCGAGAGGGTCTCACAGAACTTCTGTTGGAGAGAGGAGGGGAGTGCATTCTAAGTAGACATACCTTGGGGAGAGGCAATAGAGCAATAAAATGGAGACACAAGGACCAGCTTTTTTTGTAAGCTACTATCTACAGTTCCTTGCGCCTCGTGGAGAATGGTTTCTCAAAAGGGGGAAGAGACACAGACAAGCGAGACTAACATATGTGGTAGGTAAGTTACTGGAGAGTAACTCAGTCTGAAGAAGGGTCCCGACCCGAAATCTCACCTATTCCTTTTCTCCAGAGATGCTGCCTGGCTGGCTGAGTTACTTTAGCCTTTTGTGCCTACCCTACTGGAGAGTAATCTGAGGGATAAGATGTATTCCATAGAGGGGAAGGGGACAAAAACTATGGACAAATGAGGAGCACAAACATTTGTTGCAGGGATTTAGTCGTCAAAGAACAAACAACAAGAATTTAATTGTTCTATTTCAGTACATGACAATAAAACACTCTTGATGTTTTATGATGACCTACAGCTCTGGGTGGAGTTTGGTTAGAGCTCATTCTTCCATGAAGTGTTATTTTCAACAAAAAAATTGTGGAGCTGTGGTCCATGTGAATTTCAATTTCCTTCTAAAGAGAAATTATTGACACTTTGCTTATTGCAAGAGGTCCAATGATGTGTGCTACTAAACTGTGGACTTCAAGTTCGATTTGGCCATTTGTGGGGATTTCACAGGCTGATCTTCATAGGTCTTCTCTCAAACTCCATTTGACTCCATCTGCACTTTATGCTGTCTCGGGAAAGTAACCAAATTTTATCAAGGACCTTTTTCAACATGGTCATTCCCACTTCTCTCCTGTTTGGCCAGAAGGTACAAAAACATGAAAGCATGTACCACCAGACTCGGGAACAGTATGAAGAAAGGTTCTGACCGGAATCATCACATATCCATGTCTTCCAAAGATGTTGCCCTGCGCACTGATCTACTCTAGCACAGTGTTTTGTTTACCCTCCGGAACAGATTCCACCCCACTGATATCGAACTTCTGAACACTCTTTCCATAAGTCAGGGCTTTTTCCCGATCATCAAACAACCTCATTGCAGATGCTGGACTTGAGTTCTGTGACTGTATTGCTGCATTGCTGTAAAGCCATAATTCTGTACCCTGGTACTTTTCTCTTTGCACTGCCTGTTGTACTTGTGTATGACTTGATTGTATCATGTATAGAATGATCTGATTGAATTGAATAGCATGCAAACAAAAACATGATCACATTGAATGGCGGTGCTGGCTCGAAGGGCCGAATGGCCTCCTCCTGCACCTATTGTCTATTGTCTATTGTCTAAAAGCTTTTCACTGTATCTCAGTACATGTGACAATAATAGACCAATAGCAATAACTGTACAGCAAACATACTCACTTTTCCCTTAGTCTTCCCGTCTGGAAACCAGCCCTGCTCCCTGCCAGATGAGGAATACGTGCCAGCAGTCATAGCTCACGAGCAGATTGGTGTTACCTGTTAGGTCCATCAGCACCCATCATTCATCTAATCTCTGATAAGAGCAGAATATGTCAGGTTTAATGAATGTTGGGTTCTAGTTTGCGATTTTAAAGTTTCACCATATACCAGGCTCATACCTGGTTATCCACTTTGGCGGCAAAAACATGGAGGCAGATTATAATCTCAATGGTGTTAGGTTAGGTAAGAGGGAGGTGCAGTGAGACCTGGGTGTCCTTGTACACCAGTCACTGAAAGTTGGCGTGCAGATACAGCAGGCAGTGAAGAAAGCTAATGGAATGTTGGCCTTCATAACAAGAGGATTTCAGTATAGGAGTAAAGAGGTTCTTCTGCAGTTGTGTTGGTCCCTGGTAAGACCACATCTGGAGTATTGTGTACAGTTTTGGTCTCCTAATTTGAGGAAGGCCATCCTTGTAATTGAGGCAGTGCAGCTTAGGTTCACGAGATTGATCCCTGGGATGGCGGGACTGTCATATGAGGAAAGATTGAAAAGATTAGGCTTGTATTCACTGGAGTTTAGAAGGATGAGAGGGGATCTTATAGAAACATATAAAATTATAAAAGGACTGGACAAGCTAGATGCAGGAAAAATGTTCCCAATGTTGGGCGAGTCCAGAACCAGGGGCCACAGTCTTAGAATAAAGGGGAGGCCATTTAAAACTGAGGTGAGAAGAAACTTTTTCACCCGGAGAGTTGTCAATTTGTGGAATTCTCTGCCACAGAGGGCAATGGAAGCCAAATCACTGGATGGATTTAAGAGAGTTAGATAGAGCTCTAGGGTCTAGTGGAATCAAGGGATATGGGGAGAAGGCAGGCATGGGCTATTGATTGGGGATGGCCAGCCATGATCACAATGAATGGCGGGGCTGGCTCAAAGGGCCAAATTGCCTCCTCATGCACCTATTTTCTATGTTTCTATGTTTCTAAACACATTTAATACCATGTATGAAATGTTATTTTTATAATTTTCAACGTGGTTATTACTAGCTGGATGCCAAGCTACTTCCTTCTAGCTGCTTCCCGTTCCTACCCAATGCATCAGACACCACCGGCCAAAAGCAGGTGGCAGTATGTTGTAACATCAATTTGCCATCTCATAATTACAAGTGCAGATAAATCATTATTTTAAGTAATATATTCAAAAGTTAGGGAAAAAGAATTTGTGTGTAATTTTATCTGTTTTTATATTGCATAAAAAGCATTGAGATGATTTATTTTCCTCTTTTTGAAGAATAGTTGATCAACTTTATTTTTAAATACTCACATGGCCAATGGCTAATTTAACACCGCACAGCACTGAAAGGAAGGTATATATAAAGTGTTATATGTAAAGTGTACAGTGTAAAGTGAGTTATTCGTCCAAAAATAATGAAGAGACAACTACAATGAGCTGGACTTTATTACAAATTCTAATAAAGCTGGGCTTTATTACAAATCCTAACAGCACTAAATATGATTAAAAGGAAACCCAGTCAGCAATATCTGGTGCCAAGCCTAGAGTCATTAAAGCATACATCTGGAAGATGCTGTCTAAGAGGCTCCAGAAGCTTTATTTTATCAGTTTCTTACCATTTAAGCTTGTGGAATACATGGGCATATACAAAGTACACCAAAGGAAACCATATTAATTCATTCATTCATTCATATCATGGCAGAAATATATAAAACTAGGAGGCATAACTAGGGTATAAGCTAAGTGGTAAGAGGTTTAAAGAGGATCTGAGGAAGAAATTTTTCACCCAGCGGGTGGGTAGCCAACTCACAATATCAAGAACAAATAAACCTCCAGTACAAAGAAAGTTATGGAACAAATCCCAGTAAATGAAATTTGTCTAAATAGGTGACATAAGGGACTGCGAATGCTGGAATCTTAAGTGTACAAAGTCCTTTGGTGTACAAAGTACTGAAGTGACTCAGCAGGCCAGGCAGCATCTCTGGAAGAATGGGTAGGCCTTGTTTTGGGTCAGGACCCTACCTCAGACCGATTGTAGTAGGGGGGAGAAACTAGAAAAGAAGTGGGGGTAGGAGAAAGTAAGGCAAGTGTTAGTACAATCTAGGTGAAGGAAGTTTGATTGGCAGCTAGGTGGACAAAAGCGAAAGATAAAAAGGGGGCAATAGGGTGTCAGGTAAGGAGAGAAGAGGAATTAACTGTAAAGTAGGTAAATTTAGAAGGTACTCGCCGGGCGTGGACCCGTTGGGCCCAAACGTCTCCAGCGGGCCTGGGAACCCTCCGTTCAAACCTCTGCTGCGGCCAGCAACATGAGATCTCTCCTCACCCCACCACCCCCCCTGCTCATTGGCCACCACTCCCGTAACTTGTGCGGGTTCCTCCCCCCTCCGAGCGGCAACCCTCCCCCAACTGCGCACGTGCGGATGCGGCGACCATCTTATGTAAGTATTAAAGTTTTAAAAGTGTAAGAAAATAACTGCAGATGCTGGTACAAATCAAAGGTATTTATTTCACAAAATGCTGGAGTAACTCAGCAGGTCAGGCAGCATTTCAGGAGAGAAGGAATGGGTGTCAGACAGCGTCTCAGGAGAGAAGGAATGGGTTTTAAAAGTTTTTTAAGTGATTGGCGGCCATCTTACGTCACTATTAAAGTTTAAAAAGTGATTTTTAAATCTCTCCGGCAACCCTCCGTGCAAACCTCTTCTGCGGGCGCGGCAACCCACATTGGGAAGGTGAACAGCCTGAAGTAGTTGTGCATGTAGGCACAAATGACGTGGGTAAGAAGAGGAAGGATGTTCTGTAACATGAGTATAGAGAACTAGGCAGGAGGGTAAAAAGCAGGACTTCTGGGGTGGTTATCTCTGGGCTTCCTGTACCTCGTGCCAGTGAGCTTAGGAACAGGGAGATGGAAGATCTGAATGTGTGGCTGAGGAGTTGGTACAGGGGGCAGGGATTTAGATTTCTAGATCGCTGGGATCTCTTCTGGAGTAGGGATGACCTGTACAAAAGGGACGGGTTGCTCCTTAATTGGAGAGGAACCGACATACTGGCAGACAGGTTTGCTAGTACTACACGGGTGGGTTTAAACTAAACAGTGGGGTGGTGGAGTCATCAATGTGGAAGCGTATCCGTGCGGTTAATCGGAAGAGAGTGTTGGAAAGATCACGTTTAAACTAACAGGGCAGGGGGATGGGAACCAATGCAAGGAATCAGAGGGACATAAAAGGAGGACAAAAGCAAAAGGTAGAAGGGAGATAAGAACAACAAACTTGAAAGCTTTGTGTCTTAAAGCAAGGAGCATTCGTAATAAGGTGAATGAATTGAATGTGCAGTTAGTAATTAAGGGATATGATAGAGTTGGAATTATGGAGACATGGCTCCAGGGTGACCAAGGCTAGGAGCTAAACATGCAGGGGTATTTGATATTCAGGAAGGATAGACAGAAAGGAAGAGGAGGTGGGGTGGCATTGCTGGTTCAAGAGGAGATTAATGCAATTGCAAGGAGTGACATTAGCTTGGATGCTGTCGAATTGGTATGGGTAAGAATGCAAAATAGCCAAAGGCAGAAAACGCTTGTAGGAGTTGTATACAGTCCACCAAACAGCAGTAGGGAGGTTGGGGATAGCATCAAGCAGGAAATTAGGGATCCGTGTAGAAAAGGTACAGCGGTTATCATGGGTGACTTTAATCTAATTATATATTGGGGCCAACCAAATTGGTAGCAGCGCTGAAGAGGAGGATTTCCTGGAATGTATGCAGTATGATTTTTTAAACCAATATGTAGAAGAACCGACTGCAGGCCATCCTAGACTGGGTATTGTGTAATGAGGAAAGATAAGTTAACGATCTTGTTGTGCAAAGCCCCTTGGGCAACAGTGACCATAATATGGTGGAATTCTACATTAGGATGGAAAGTGACACGGTCTTGAACTTAAAGTAAGGAGACTTTGGAGGAATGAGATGGTAATTGGCTAGGATAGACTGGCAAATTATACTTAAAGGGTTGGTGAGGAAGATGCAATGGTAAAGATTTAAAGACCACATGGATAAACTCCAAAAATTGTTCATCCCTGTCCGGCGAAAAAATTAAACGGGGAAGGCGGCTCAACCATGGCTAACGAGGGAAATCAAGGATAGTGTTAAATCCAAGGAAGAGGCATATAAATTGGCCAGAGGAAGCAGCAAACCGGAGGACTGGGAGAAATTTAGAACTCAACAGAGGAGGACAAAGGGGTTAATTAAGAGGGGGAAAAAGAGCATGAAAGAAAGCTTGCAGGGAATTTAAAAGCTGACTCTAAAAGTTTCTTTAGATATGTAAAAAGGAAAAGAGTAGTGAAGACAAATGTATGTCCCTCACAATCAGGGACAGGTGAATTTATAATGGGATGCAAATAAATGGCAGAACAGTTAAACGAGTACTTTGGTTCTGTCTTCACTAAGGAAGACACAAACAATCTCCCAGAAATACTAGGAGCTAGTGGGAGGGAGGAACTGAAGGGAATCCACATTAGTGAGGAAACGGTGTTAGGTAAGCCTTTGGGACTGAAGGCAGCTAAATCCCCAGGGCCTGATGGTCTGCATCCCAGAGTACTCAAGGAGGTGGCCCTAGAAATCGTGGATGCATTGGTAATAATTTTCCAATGTTCTCTCGACTTTGGTTCAGTTCCTGTGGACTGAATGAATAAGTTTATTGCCAAGTATGCATATACAAGGAATGTGCCTTGGTGCTCTGCTCACAAATGACAACACAAACATACAGTCAACAATTAAGAATAAAGCATAACACATCAAAACAATAAGGATATACGATTACGGTCTAAACATGTGGGTGAAAATAAACCAGAGCAAAAAAGAGACGACAGACCTTGGTTATTGAGTAGAACTATCAGTCATGGAAAAAAAATGTTTTTATGTCTGGCTGTGGCTGCTTTGACAGTCCGGAGTCGCCTTCCAGAAGAAAGTGCTTCAAAGAGTTTGTGGCCAGGGTGAGAGGGGTCAGAGATGATCTTGCCCACTCGCTCCCTGGCCCTTGCAATGTACAGTTCATCAATGGGGGAAGGTTGCAGCCAACAACATTCTCAGCTGTGCGAACGATCCGTTGCAGCCTCCGGATGTTGTGCTTGGTGGCTGAGCCAAACCAGACCATGATGGAGAAGGTGAGGATGGACTCAATGATAGCAGTATAGAATTGTACCATCATTGCCTGTGGCAGATTGTGTTTCCTCAGGTGCCGCAGGAAGTACATCCTCTGTTGGGCCTTTTTGACTGTGGAGTTGATGGTGGCCCCCCATTTAAGGTCCCTGGAAATGATGGTTCCAAGGAACTTAAATGACTCCACAGATATGAATATAGTGTTGTTGATGGTGAGTGGGGGGAGGGGAGGGGGATCACTTCGAAAGTCTACAATTAGTTCCACTGTCTTGAGAGCATTGAGCTCCAGGTTGTTGCAATGGCACCAGGACACCAGCTGGAGGACTGGAGGATTGCCAATGTAACCCCACTTTTTAAGAAAGGAGGGAGAGAGAAAATGGGGAATTATAGACCATTTAGCCTTACATCGGAAGTGGGGAAGATGCTTGAGTCGATTGTTAAAGATGTTATAGCAGCGCATTTGGAAAGTAGTGACAGGATTGGTCAAAGTCAGCATGGATTTATGAAGGGGGAAATCATGCTTGACTAATCTTATGGAATTTTTTTATGGAAAATGAGAGCCAGTGGATGTGGTGTATCTGAACTTTCAAAAACCCTTTGACAAGGACCCACACAAGAGATTAGTGTGCAAAATTAGAGCACATGGTTTTGGGGGTAGGGTATTGACATGGATAAAGAACTGGCTGGCAGACAGGTAGCAAAGAGCAGGAATTAACGGCTCCTTTTCAGAATGGCAGGCAGTGACTAGTGGGGTGCCGCAAGGCTCGGTGCTGGGACCCCAGTTATTTACAATATATATTAACGATTTAGACAAGGGAATTAAATCTCCAAGTTTGTGAATGACACAAAGCTGGGTGGCAGTGCGAGCTGCAATGAGGATGCTAAGAAGCTGCAGAGTGACTTGGATATCATATCATCATATATATACAGCCGGAAACAGGCCTTTTCGGCCCTCCAAGTCCGTGCCGCCCAGCGATCCCCGTACATTAACACTATCCTACACCCACTAGGGACAATTTTTACATTTACCCAGCCAATTAACCTACATACCTGTACGTCTTTGGAGTGTGGGAGGAAACCGAAGATCTCGGAGAAAACCCACGCAGGTCACGGGGAGAACGTACAAACTCCTTACAGTGCAGCACCCGTAGTCAGGATCGAACCTGAGTCTCCGGCGCTGCATTCGCTGTAAAGCAGCAACTCTACCGCTGCGCTACCGTGCCGCCCTTAGGTTAGGTGAGTGGGCAGAAGCATGGCAGATGCAGTATAATGTCGATAAATGTGATGTTATCCACTGGAGGCAAGAACAGGAAGGCAAATTATTATCTGAATGGTTTCAGTTAGGAAAAGGGTAGGTGCAAGGAGACCTGGGTGTGCTTGTACATCAGTCACTGAAAGTAAGCATGCAGGTACAGCAGGCAGTGAAAAGCTAATGTAATGCTGGCCTTCATTGCGAGAGGATTTGAGTTTAGGAGCAAGGAGGTCCTACTGCAGTTGTACAGGGCCCTGGTGAGTCCACCTGGAGCATTGTGTGCAGTTTTGATCTCCTAATTTGAGGAAGGACATTATTGCTATTGAGGGAGTCCAGTGTAGATTCACCAGGTTAATTCCCGGGATGGCAGGACTGACATACGATGAAAGAATGGGTCAACTGGGCTTGTATTCACAGGAATACAGAAGGATGAGAGGGAATCATGTAGATAAATATAAAATTCTTAGAGGATTGGACAGGGTAGATGCAGGAAAAATATTCCCGATGTTGGGGGAGTCCAGAACCAGGGGTCCCAGTTTAAGAATAAGGGATAGACTGAGATAAGGAAAAACCTTTTCACCCAAAGAGTTGTGAATCTGTGGAATTCTCTGCCACAGAAGGCAGTGCAGGCCAATTCACTGGATGTTTTCAAGAGAGAGTTAGATATAGCTCTTAGGGCTAAAGGAATCAAGGGATATGGGGATAAAGCAGGAACGGGGTACTGATATTAGATGATCAGCCATGATCATATTGAATGGCGGTGCTGGCTCGAAGGGCTGAATGGCCTACTCCTGCATCTATTTTTCTATGTTTCTCTGTTTCTAGGCCAGCCAACATCAAGCAAATCAAAGCTTAGTGTATGGTGTAATTTCTAATTCTATACATCCTTCTTCGACTAAAGTAGTGAGCAGAAAGTTCATGGACTGGAAGAGAAGCATGTCATTCCCAGTGGAAGGCTGAGAACAATCACCTAAAAGTTCACAACCCAGATTTTTACCTTTTATTTCCTTCTGACAATTTAATTATTACATGCAGATGCATACCAGAATATAACATAATCCATTTGAGTAAGCCAGAAGCTTGAAGATGGCCGAGAAGTGAAGCTCTGCATGAAATGGCTGGTTACGCCAGATAAAAATATTGCTGGAAATTAACAATTAATATTTCAATTGCGCCACCCTTGTCTACGTTTTCCCAGGACCACAACAGAAATGAGGCAGGGCATGTTTCTCTTTGCCAAAAGCGATTGACTCAAACTATTCCTGCTGTACTGTAATCCTGTATATATATAAATACAATTTAGATTTGCCATGCCCTGGTGACTGAGCAAATCCCATGCCAACGGATTAACTATCAGATTATAAAACTGACATTTTCAAGTGCTTTTGGAATTTGTCCATTTCATTGCGAGTCGTAGATGCATCCAAGAGGTAAATTTGATTTCTTTGTGTTTGTAAATCCAATTGCCCTTTATTGTTACATCATGGCAGGCAGCTGTATAATGTCAAGTCATTATTGTCAGCGGTAGTTTGTACATTCTCCCCGTGACCGGGTGGGTTTTCTCTGAGATCTTCGGTTTCCTCCAAAACTCCAAATACGTACAGGTATGTAAGTTAATTGGCTTGGTGTATGTGTAAATTGTCCCTAGTGTGTGCAGGATAGTGTGAATGTGCGGGGATCACTGGTCGGCGCAGACTCGGTGGGCCGAAGGAGCTGTTTCCGCGTGGTATCTCTAAACTAAACTAAGATTCATCACCCTGGTAACTCTGAAGAAGTTCAACACCATGCAGGACAACATAGCCCATTTGGTTAGCACCCTTTTAAATACTTTAAATACCCATGCCCTCCATTACCAATACAAATGCACTTCTATTACTCATCTAGGTTGTTCCAGCAACACTTCCCAAGTCCAACCACTACCAGCAAGATGGATGAAGGCAGCAGGCACACGAGAACACCATGACCATGCTCAGGTATGGTATAATGTACCCGGAAAGCGTCCAAAACAAAGTTTTTCCTGCATATCTCGATTATATTATTGTGTACACAACAATAATAATTCAGTACTGTAAGATTTGAGAAGTTTTCCCTCATTCTGAAATCAACACAAAACCAAAGAGCTGCAGTTTGGACATTTTAAACGGGAGACTGGGGCTGATAGCGGAGAAAGGCTGCAGTATGGCGAGTCCGAAACTTGCTAGTTGTAGACGAAGTTTATTGCAGCCGCAATACACGAATACAGAGTCAAAACAACAAGTTACAGGACAACCAATATAAACTTACTGTCTTCCTTGAAGACTTCGCCGAACTGGCTAAATCGGGCGCCAAACGCGCACCTGACATCGCTGGCCAATCAGCGATGTCGTTTCCTGGACCAATCCCCATGGTCGCGTTCCCACGTGACCTCGCTGGCCAATCCGAGGGTTCGACGACCTGGACCATTCTCTATGGTCGCTACATGACCCTCCCCAGAACCCGAGGTGCGGAACCTAGCAGGGAGCCGGATTTCGCGACCATAACGAGTACGGAGAGGGACAGCCTGAACCACAGGAGCCGGAGGTTCCGGACTTGGTGGAACAGCCGGAACGGGAGGTTCTGGAGGAACTACCGGAACGGGGGGTCCTGGAGGAACTGCCGAAACGGGGGGTCCTAGGGGAACTGCCGAAACTGGGGGCCCCGGAGGAACTGTCGGAACGGGGGTTTGTGGACTGGGCGGGACTAACGGAGGTCGGCCTCTTCTAGGGGTTTGACCGACCAGGACTGGTTGATCCGGGTCCAAATGGGCAGGTTTGAGCCGGGACACCGAGACGAGTTCACTCTTGCCGCCCATGTCTAAGGTGAAAGTAGCCGTTCCCTTACGTAAAACCCGGAACGGCCCTTGATAGACCCTCTGCAACGGGGCGCGATGGGCATCTTTACGCAAAAAAACAAACTCACAGTCCTTCAGGGAAGACGGTTCATGTACCATGGGACACCCATGACGTGAAGTCGGTACTGGAGCCAGGGAGCCCACCCGTTCCCGGAGAGCTGCTAACGCTGATGGGACTGTAGGGAGCAGGGCTGAAGTGTCCGGAAACAGATCTCCAGGTACTCGAAGGGTCGAGCCATATACCAGCTCTGCGGACGACGCACCGAGATCTGGCTTAGGAGCCGTCCGGATGCCCAAAAGAACCCAAGGGAGTTGGTCTACCCAGTCCGGGCCTTCAAGCCTTGCACTGAGGGACGCCTTAAGTTGGCGGTGGAACCTTTCTACGAGTCCATTTGCCTGGGGGTGATATGCAGTTGTGGGTTGTAATTTGGACCCGTACAGTTCCGCCAGCGCGGCCCAGAGGGACGAAGTGAACTGTGGTCCTCTGTCAGTTGTAATAACTGCCGGGACCCCGAAACGAGCTACCCAATGAAGGGCCAAAGTCCTAGCACAAGACGCTGACGATATATCAAACAATGGGAAAGCCTCTGGCCACCGGGTGAACCGATCCACCACCGTGAGGAGGTGGGTGTAGCCCCGGGAGGAAGGCAAAGGCCCGACCAAATCCACGTGGATGTGGAAAAAACGAAAAGCCGGGACTTCGAAATCCTGTACGGGGGGCTGGACGTGGCGCTGGACCTTAGCGGTCTGACAGGGCACGCAGGAACGTGCCCACCCCGCTACCTGTTTCCGCAGGCCATGCCAGACAAACCTCGCTGCCACCAAGGCAGAGGTGGAGCGGATGGACGGGTGCGCCAGCCCATGAATGGCATCGAAAACCCGGCGCTGAAGGGAGGGCGGTACTACCGGCCTGGGGCGAGGAAGAGAAACATCGCACCAGACTTTCGTGCCCTCCGACCCACAAGCTACCTGGGCCAACTTCAATCCCGAAGTGGTGGACTGGTACGTCGAAACGGTATCCGCCAGGAGCTGTGCCTCCGCGAGCTCCTGGGGATCCACCTCGCAGTCCACCGCCGAAATAGGGGGAAAAGCAGGTCTAGACAGGGCGTCAGCAACGGCATTCAGCTTACCCGCGATATGACGGACATCTGTGGTAAATTCGGAGATAGCAGTCAGGTGCCGCTGCTGGCGGGCCGACCATGGGTCAGACAATTTCAAAAAAGCAAATGTTAATGGCTTGTGGTCCGTAAATGCCACAAATGGGCGGCCCTCGAGGAAATACCTGAAATGACGGACAGCTAAATGGAGAGCTAGAAGCTCTCGGTCAAATGCGCTATATTTCAGCTCGGCCGAATTTAGTTGCCGGCTGAAAAACGCTAAAGGCTGCCAACGGCCACCAACCTGCTGCTCCAGAACCCCACCCACCGCCACGTCAGAGGCGTCAACCGTCAGGGCCGTGGGGGCGGAGGGGCTCGGATGGACCAACATGGTGGCGTCTGCCAAGGCTGCCTTAGCTGTCGTAAAAGCCGACTCTGCGGTCGGGGACCACAACAACTCTACCGGATTACCTTCAAGGCATTGGAAAAGCGGGCGCAGGACTCGCGCCGCTGCCGGAACGAATCTATGGTAGAAATTAACCATGCCTACGAACTCCTGCAGCCCTTTTACTGTGGTGGGCCTGGGGAAAGCCCGGATAGCCTCCACCTTCTCTGGCAAAGGGACAGCGCCGGCAGGGGTAATTCTGTGTCCTAGAAAATCGAGAGCAGTCAGGCCGAATTGACATTTGGAGGGTTGAATAATGAGCCCGTGGTCTTGGAGCCGCTGGAACACGGTCCGCAAATGGGCCTGGTGTTCTTGCACTGAGGGGCTGGCTACCAGGATGTCGTCTAAATAAATAAACACAAAGGGTAAACCCCTACCCACGCGGTCCATCAGTCGCTGGAAAGCCTGTGCCGCGTTCTTTAAACCGAAAGGCATACGCAACCATTCAAACAACCCGAACGGAGTAATAGTTGCAGTTTTTTGTATGTCCTCCGGTCGCACCGGAATCTGATGGTATCCTCGCACCAAATCGATTTTGGAAAACACCACCGCTCCTTCCAGTCCAGATGAAAAGTCCTGTAGGTGCGGTATGGGGTAGCGATCAGCCGTGGTGACAGCATTGAGACGCCGATAATCGCCACATGGCCTCCACCCCCCAGATGCCTTGGAGACCATGTGTAACGGCGAGGCCCACGGGCTGTCAGACTGACGAACAATTCCCATTTCCTCCATCTTCCTGAACTCCGCCCGTGCCACCACCAGTTTGTCTGGCGGTAGTCTCCTGGCCCGAGCGAAAACGGGAGGGCCTTCGGTGCGGATGTGATGGACCACACCGTGCTTAGCTGAAGGTGCGTCAAAACGTTGGACGAGCAGCTCTGGGAACTCTGCCAGAATCGCAGCATACGAGTCGGGGGCCGCGACGACGGCCTGGACAGTAGGGCTGGGCGAGGAGGCGATTGCCGGAGCGACGTGCTCGTCTTCAGCAGCGGTTCGGAGGTCGTTACCGCGGACATCAGGAACCAGTGAAAAAGCCCAGAGAAAATCTGCGCCCAGGATCGCTTGTTTGACGTCGGCTATGATGAATGGCCATTCGTACGTGCGGAGGCCTAACACAAGGGACATCTTCCGTGTACCGAAAGTGCGAATTGGGCTGCCATTAACCGCGATGAGGGTGGGACCTGTCTTACCCGATCTGGTTTCGAGGTCGGTCGGCGGCACTATGCTGACGATGGCTCCCGTGTCTACCAAAAATTCTGTGTCCGTGAATCGATCATGGACATAGAGGCGCCGGTTCTGGCCAATCGTAACTGCCCCTATGTACGATCGGCCGAGGCATTTCCCGCGAAGGTACAAGGCAAACGACAGTTGCGGGATTCGTTACCCCATCGTAGGTGATAATAGCACCAGCCGCGCTTGTGCGGATCATTTTGGCGGGCTTTCGGAGAATTGGCGGGAGACGTGGCGCCATCTTGCCGTCGCTGTGGCGTGGTCACCGATGTCGAGACTTTGTTGATTGAATCACTTGCATTGTTTTTTCCCGCTATGAGCGCGTCCGCTTTCGCTGCATATGCTTCGGGGTCCTTAAAAGAACAATCCGTAAGCAGCAGTCGGACATCCTCGGGAAGTTTCTCGCGGAATGCCTGTTCAAACATCGGGCAATCCGTATGCTCACCGGCTAGCACCATCATTTCGGCCATGCGGACGGAAGGCAGTTGGTCTCCAAGCAGAAGTTTTGCCGCACCACCATGCTTATTTAACCCGAAGGTTCGCAGTAATGCCTTCTTCATGTTACATACTTGTCTTCCGCAGGTGAATTTATGATAAACCGCATCACGCGCTTGGTTGTGTCCGGCGATAGAGCGCTGACGAGGTAGAAGTACTTCGTGGAATCGTCCGACACCTTCTTTATGTGGAATTGGGCCTCGGCGTGGATAAACCAAGCTTGCGGTGCGTACGTCCAAAATAACGGAAGATGAACGTCTGCCGCGCTTGACTCCGGTGTGCCCTGCTCGGTCATCGTCAACGAGGCGTCGGGTTCCTGCTCAGTTGGTGATCGTCCAGATCACGTTCGGGGTCACCAATATGGCGAGTCCGAAACTTGCTAGTTGTAGACGAAGTTTATTGCAGCCGCAATACACGAATACAGAGTCAAAACAACAAGTTACAGGACAACCAATATAAACTTACTGTCTTCCTTGAAGACTTCGCCGAACTGGCTAAATCGGGCGCCAAACGCGCTCCTGACATCGCTGGCCAATCAGCGATGTCGTTTCCTGGACCAATCCCCATGGTCGCGTTCCCACGTGACCTCGCTGGCCAATCCGAGGGTTCGACGACCTGGACCATTCTCTATGGTCGCTACAGCAGTCAGTTTACCAAAGGATGTCACATTCTGTGGGTCCTAAAATGGCTGCAGGACCTCGTGACCAGCCACAAAAGGTAAAAAACCTTACAACCCAGTCTCTAGGTTTCTGCAAAGCCACGGCCAGAACAAAGGATGGGTATTGGCCATGCAGAAACCTACGAAACCAGGTCGGAGTCCAGACACTGGGGCGCTGACATCAGCATACTCACAATGCCCCAAGCCGACCAAACAGTTCATCTCAGTGAGGGGGCACAATAGCCCATAGAAAACTACCTGGTAGGTGATGGGAAACCAGTTAACACCCATCACCTCACAACGAAATCCCAATTAACACCGTCTGGCCATCCCCGGTATCCCCGAACATAAGCGCAGATCAGAAGAAAACCTCATACATATCTTTTTGAACAAAGAGATTCCAAGATCTGGCGGGAGATAGGACGGGTCAGAAACAGTATAACTGGCCACTACTTTTGGGTGAAGTTAAGTTAAGTCAACTCTAGAAGAAAACCTGCAAGGAACACAAGCAGGCAAGAAAACGAATGCAGGAGGAAGAAAAGACAGGCAAGAAGAACGGATGCAAGAGAGAGGAACAGGCACGCAACTCGAGAAGAAATACTGCAGCACGAACAGCCAGTAACCCCAGTAATAGCCCCATGGTGAGCATGCATCCACATCCTACATATCCTGGACATAGTTTAGTGTAGAGGGGAGGGTGGTTGTGAATAAACATTGGGTGTGTATTAAAATATGTGTTGGTCAATTTTGCGATGTGTCGTACGTTCCCCATCTTACAGTCGTGTATATGTCTTGTAGAACTGTGTGTGTTTTATGATTCATAGTTATAAGTATTCGTGTGATTCGGTATGTGTTTTATAGACATGTCTTATAGAACTGTATAAGTATTCATGGACAATAGTCCCAAGTGCTGAATAAAAGCCTTTTCATTTAAACCCTGGTTTTGAAATCTGGTCTGGTTGAATTTTTTCTGCACTATAAGAGCTCCTGCATCTAAGCCCAGTGTCTAGAACCGTAAGGGGTGAGTGGGTCGAACCACTCATGGGGAACCAGTGTGCACGGCCTGGTCAAGGGCAAGGCACGGGGACCTTAGGTCGGGCGAAAGCTCGGCGCAGAAACCCCTTACAGATAATGGCGACCACGAAGGGACACTGGCAGCAGGACGATAGTGTACCAGAAAAAGATTTTAAAACTAGGGATGTAATGGACGAGCGCATTGCGGACTATGTTTTTAGCAAGGTGAATATCACCAAACAATGGATGTGTGCGTTATTAGATGACAAGCGCCCACTGGATGCAGCGATCCGGTGGACGGCCAGTAAAGACCACAAGAAATCGGTAGAGAAGGCGGTCTGGCTGACCTGCTATAAAAAGCAGGTCCAGCTTTTGGACCGCGTGGTTGTGGCACAGGCAGCCCAGATCAGGGACCTTCAGGAGGAGGTAGAGGAGAAGGCTGCGGGTGGGAACCAGTTGATTGAGGCTCTGGACTCTTTAAACAAAGAGCGCCGGGTCGTGACCAACCGCCACGAAGCCAGGGTAGAGCTGATGGAGTGTCAGATCACTGAGGCTATGCGCAGTAAGGGCAAGCTCAGGGAGCAGCTGGAGACCCAGGAAGAGAACCTTAAGGGAGTTAGGGCAGCCTATAAAATGGTTTTGGAGGACAGGTCGGAAGGGGCCGACCACGGGGCCTGCCTGCAGGAGATAGAGGGTCTGCGGGGTGCTTTAAATAAAGCAAGCGGGCTGGTCTGTTTGATGAACACCCCCGCGGGCCAGTCACTAGCGGGTGCGAAGGTCCTGGTTCCGATCCCTAGAAAGACCATGGTGGCTTCAGCCCCCAGACTCCACAATTCCCCTAGCTACAAGGCATCCTGGAAAAGGGATAGTGTAGGGGAAAGAGAGAGAGAGGAGCTCCCGGTAGAATACTCGGCACCGGCACCCATGTGCCCGGTCCTGGAAACCAGACGGGGACCCACCGCGCTGAATGGGGACGCCGGACCCATTCAGAGCGAGATCGTGGTGCCCCACAGCTCCCAGCAGTTAAGAGCTATGATCGGACATGTAATTAAATTGTCCGAATCAGGGGACCCTTCGCTGCATTTTAGGGAGATCGAGCAAACCGCCGCAATCAACGGTTGCGACGAGGGAGAACGGGCAAAAATGTTGCTGTTCTCCCTGGACAGCTCGATCCTCCAATGCCTCTCAGACGAGAGTAAAAGAGGGACCAGGACCTACGATCTCCTGCGGGACGAGGTCCTGGAAGTCTTGGGGGTAGGCGATGAGGGTCCATTTGCCCGATTAGGGAAGACCCTCCAGATGGAGGGAGAACCCCCAAAGGTTTTTGCGGCGCGACTGTGGACAGTATATCAGAGCAGTTGCCCGCACGTCCCCGCGCGGGATGACCTGGCCGGGAATGGGAGAGCCCAGTGGCTCCGTTGCTTGGTGTCAAACAGCCTGGCAGCCGTCAGGGAGCAGGCGAAAGCCTGGTTTGATCCCACAAATAGCACGGAGGAGGCGGTTTTGGACCATCTCACGGTAGGGTATAGAAACACCCGGAGTACGTCTACCCGACTCGAAAAAGGGAAGGTGTACGTAGCGGAGGCTACTGCACTGGCCCAAAAGGAGTGGCGACAGGAGGGTAACCCTACCACACAGTCAAAGTGTTTCAGGTGCGGTAAGGTGGGACACTGGCAGAAGGATTGCAGGGCCCACACCAAGGAAGATAGGGTTGGCACCACCCAGCGCACCGAGGTCCCAGTTAAGCCCGAGATTATCGAAACGATGATCGAGGTGATGCAGTCCCTCATGGCCGCCCATGGGAAGGTGGCAGTCGCTACCGGCTCCCCGGGTGCGAGGGGGGCACTGGACATTCCCCAATGACATCAGCCCACGCAGCCTGCCTATCTGTGTCCTCTCCGCTACGATGCGTGGAAGAGACCGCTTGTGGAGATGGTAGTGGAGAGGCAAAGGGGCAGTTATCTGTTGGACACGGGGGCTTCATGCACCGTGGTCCACACAGAGGAACCCTTTGACTCTCCCCTGTCCACGGGGGTCCCTTTCGCACTGGCGGGGTTCACAGGGAAGGAACAGGCTGGCGCGCGTTCACAGCCAAGGATGAGGCAGGTCACGCAGACAGGCAAGGTTGCCTGCATGAGGGGGGAGGACATTCTCCAGGAATGGAGGGTCTCCCGTTTTGGGTGGGATTCAGGTGAGGAAGAGCCTGATCAGCTCGACCAGAGGCTGGATCCCATTACGGAGGAAGAGGAGTCGGAGGGGGACGACAGTAACGTCCCCGACTCAAGCACCAGGAAGGCGGGGGTAGCGAGCGAAGGCTCACCACCTGTAGATACAGGTAGAGTGAGGCCGGATGCCGCGGGTATACCCAGCACCAAGGGGGCAGAGCTGGATGAGGCGGGGCCAGGGTCGGCAGCTGCGGGGGGTACCCGAGCTGCGGCACGTCAAGAACCGGTCCTCAGCCAGGCTGTCCAGGGGGCAGTGCCTAAGGTGATCCTCCGTAGGTCCAGCAGGAAACCCCAACTTAGGAAGTTTTGGCCAGAGGTCAATCACGCCCCGAGGTACGGGAGCCAAGTAGGGAGGAGGGAGCTTACGTCCCGGAGGGGACCTAGCCCCCGACAGGCAGCGACAGGCTGCGGAGGATCAAAGGTGGGAGACAGCGCGGTGCAGCCGCAGGAGACGACCCGCTGCAGCCCTGACAGGGATTAGCTGAGCCGCCCGGGGAAGGCGGCACTGTATTATATTTTAGATAATATAAATAAGGATAGGTATTTTAGATAAGGATAAGCTATTTTAGATAAGGATAAGCTATTTAAGATAAGTTTTGTGGGGATAGTTAGCGTTTAAATAAAGTTGATGCGTCCAGGATGTGTGGGTGTGGGGTGCAGGCTGGGGGTCAAGAGACCCGCCTGCAGAGGCGTTTAACAAAGCCAAGCGCTCCCCAAGAGGCTGGCTATACCATTCTTCTTTATCTGTTTTCTGGAGTGGAAGGAGGCACTCGTATGGTGGATCTTTTCCACGGCGATCGGATGTGGGTGGACCTATCGGGGCCACACCAAGGACATCATCGTCTACGGCTGCTCCGGGGACACGGCTCCCATCACGACCGATGGGACTGGAAGGAGAGAAGCGGAGGAGACCGCAGTTCACTTCCATGAAGGCCGGTGGCCGGGGTGGCTGGGATCGAACTCTTCAGAGTATTCCAGCGCCCCAGGTTTTGCTTATCGGGACGCTTCATTATTGTGCCCGAGAATCAAGATCATCGCCCAAAAGATCAGCGCCACCGTTGGCAAAAGGATCTGCCTGGTATGCACGGGTAAGGTCCCCGCGAGCAGGCGGTGGTGGCTGAGGAAAACGAGCAGGACAATGGCCAACTCCACTGTTGAGTGGGAGAGACTTAACAACAACACTCACAGAACTATTTCTGGGACTAAAGAACAGTTGAGTGTGTGTTGGGACAAATGGTGGGAACCGGATGAGGGGATTTATATGTGTATGTGGGGTTTGAGGTATCATTGCCCCACGGGCAACAGCATATTTTTCCAGAGACAGTGGCAGGATGACGGTAAGGGGATGAGGTGGGATGTTAGCTCGCGGGCTTGTGGGGTCCCCCTTTCCCCGATCCCGGTAAACGCCACTGAACTCATCACACGACCATGCATAACACCTCCCACAGTTCCACTGGCAGTAGCACAGGAGGGTGAGTGCCCAAAAAACCACTAAGGGGCCCGGGAATGGCCTGGTACTGATACTGGCTGACCAGGTATTGTACCAGGGGGTGCACTACGCGGTAGCCTCGGTGATCTTAAACCTCACCGAGGTGCGGTTGCCGGAGTGGTGCCCCAGGGAAACTGAAAGACTAACCGGGTATATCAGGGAGAATGGAGAGACCGTTACGTGCGGGTGGGCGAGCAGGACCCAGCCACAAGCTGCTAGGAGGACGTGCCCCCTCCGCACCGAGTAGACTGTGTTTTATATTGTCCCCTTTTAAAATTTGTATAAACTAGGTTTTTGTATTCGAATGTGTATCAAGAGTGATTGTGAAGGAATGTAAAAAAAAATGTATCGTTTTACTGTTGTATTGTTTTCATGTCCTACATTACAGCTGACACCAGTAGGAGGATGGCGGAGGCATCGGCCCGGGACAAGGTGTAGGTGTATATGTCTGACATAAAAATGTACATACTTGTAATATAGTTTTGCCCGGGACACGGGCAGTAAAGGTCAGCCTAAGAGATGGGGACTATACGTTCGCAATGAAACACTAGTTTAGTTAAAACCTCAGGGGTCTGGATATGGAGAATCGGGAAAACATTGCTCAACCACATTATTTAATTGATTCGATAAGCTGGGGTTATGCAAATCAACAGGAGGGACTGTAAGATTTGAGAAGTTTTCCCTCATTCGGAAAGCAACACCAAACCAAAGAGCTGCAGTTTGGACATTTTAAACGAGAGACTGGGGCTGATAGCGGAGAAAGGCTGCGGTCAGATTAACAAAGGATGTCACAATCAGTGGGTCCTAAAATGGCTGCAGGACCTCATGACCAGCCACAAAAGGTAAAAACCTTACATCCCAGTCTCTAGGTTTTCTGCAAAATCATGGCCAGAACAAAGGATGGGTATTGGCCATGCAGAAACCTACGAAACCAGGTCGGAGTCCAGACACTGGGGCGCTGACATCAGCATACTCACAATGCCCCAAGCCGACCTAAACAGTTCATCTCAGTGAGGGGGCACAATAGCCCATAGAAAACTACCTGGTAGGTGATGGGAAACCAGTTAACACCCATCACCTCACAACGAAATCCCAATTAACACCGTCTGGCCATCCCCGGTACCCCCGGACATAAGCGCAGATCAGAAGAAAACCTCATACATATCTTTTTGAACAAAGAGATTCCAAGATCTGGCGGGAGATAGGACGGGTCAGAAACAGTATAACTGGCCACTACTTTTGGGTGAAAAAGTTAAGTAAAGTGAAGTCGGAGGGGAGTCGGAACTAAGTCAACTCTAGAAGAAAACCTGCAAGGAACGCAAGCAGGCAAGAAAACGAATGCAGGAGGAAGAAAAGACAGGCAAGAAGAACGGATGCAAGAGAGAGGAACAGGCACGCAACTCGAGAAGAAATACTGCAAAACGTACAGCCAGTAACCCCAGTAATAGCCCCATGGTGAGCATGCACCCACATCCTACATATCCTGGACATAGTTTAGTGTAGAGGGGAGGGTGGTTGTGAATAAACGTTGGGTGTGCATTAAAATATGTGTTGGTCAAGGTTGCGATGCGTCGTACGTTCCCCATCTTACAGTCGTGTATATGTCTTGTAGAACTGTGTGTTTTAAGAATTCATAAGTAAAAGGTATTCGTGTATATGTCTTATAGAACTGTGTGTGTTTTATGATTCATAGTTATAAGTATTCGTGTGATTCGGTATGTGTTTCATAGACAGGTATTATAGAACTGTATAAGTATTCATGGACAATAGTCCCAAGTGCTGAATAAAAGCCTTTTTCATTTAAACCCTGGTTTTAAAATCTGGTCTGGTTGAATTTTTCTGCACTATAAGAGCTCCTGCATCTAAGCCCAGTGTCTAGAACCGTAAGGGGTGAGTGGGTCGAACCACTCACGGGGAACCAGTGTGCACGGCCTGGTCAAGGGATCAGAGCAAGGCACGGGGACCTTAGGTCGGGCGAAAGCTCGGCGCAGAAACCCCTTACAGTACCAATACTAATATCTATGGGTAGAACATAGAAGAGTACAGCACAGGAACAGACCCTTCAGCCCATAATGTTTAGGCTGAACATAATGCCAAGTTAAACCAATCTAACTAATATTAATGATTTGAATGATGGAAGTAGAAGAAACACAAGCAAATTTGCAGATGACACAAAGCTGAGTGGCAGTGTGAACTGCGAAGGCAATGTTAGGAGTATGCAGGGTGACTTGAACAGGTTAAGTGAGTGGGCAGATGCATGGCAGATGCAGTATAGCATAGATAAATGTGAGGTTATCTAATTTGGCAGCAAAAACAAGGAGGCAGATTATTATCCCAATGTTGTCAGATTAGGTAAAGGGGAAGTGAAACAAGACCTGGGTGTCCTTGTACACCAGTCACTGAAAGTAAGCATGCAGGTACAGCAGGCAGTGAAGAAAGCAAATGGCATGTTGGCTTTCATAACAAGAGGATTTGAGTATAGGAGCAAAGAGGTCCTTCTGCAGTTGTATAGGGCCCTGGTGAGACCACATCTGGAGTATTGTGTGCAGTTTTGGTCTCCTAATTTGAGGAATGACGTCCTTGCTATTGACGCAGTGCAGCATAGGTTCATGAGGTTAATCCCTAGGATGGAGGGACCGTCATATTGGAAAGACTGAGCTTGTATTCACAGGAGTTTAGGAGGATGAGAGGGGATTTTATAGAGACATATAAAATTATAAAAGGACTGGACAAGCTAGATGCAGGAAAATGTTCCCAATGTTGGGGGTCCAGAACCAGGGGCCACATTCTAAGAATAAAGGGGAGGCCATTTAAAACCGAGAAGAAACTTTTTTCACCCAGAGAGTTGTGAATTTGTGGAATTCTTTGCCACAGAAGGCAGTGGAGGTGAATTCATTGGATGAATTTAAAAGAGAGTTAGACAGAGCTCTAGGGGCTAATGGAATCAAGGGATATGGGGAGAAGGCAGGCACAGGTTACTGATTGTGGATGATCAGCCATGATCACAATGAATGGTGGTGCTAGCTCGAAGGGCCAAATGGCCTCCTCCTGCACCCATTTTCTATGTTTTTATGTTTCTAATCCCCTCTGCATGCACATAATTCACATCCGTGCATTCCCTGCATGTACATATGCCTGTCCAACACCCTCTTAAATGCCAGTATCGTATCTGCCTCCACAACCACCCCTGGCAGTGCTTGATAGACACAAAATGCTGGAGGAACTCAGCGGGACAGGCAGTATCTTTGTTGAGAAGGAATGGGTGACGTTTTAAGTCGAGACCCTTCTTCAGACTGATGTCAAGGGAGAGGGAGATACATAGATAAGGAAAAGTAAGGAGTGAAAATATGACAAAGGGAATGGAGATCAAGGAAAATGTAGGAAAATAACTGCAGATGCTGGTACAAATCAAAGGTATCACAAAATGCTGGAGTAATTCAGCAGATCAGGCAGCATCTCTGGAGAGAAGGAATGGGTGACGTTTCGGGTCGAGACCCTTCTTCAGAATGGAGATCAAGGAAAATGTAGAATAGATTACTGTTAGCTGGGAGAACGTAACAACAAAGCAAACAAAGATAAAATGTAGTCGGAGACAGTAAGTGGTCAGAGAACTGGGAAGGGGGAGGGATGGAGAGAGAAGGAAAGCAAGGGTTACTTGAAGCTAGAGAAGTCAATGTTCATACCGCTGTGGTGTAAGCTGCCCAAGCAAACTATGAGGTGCTGTTCCTCCAATTTGCGCTGGGTGTCACTCCCAGAATGGAGGAGGCCCAGGACAGAAAGGTCAGTGCGGGAATGGGAGGGGGAGTTAAAGTGTTTAGCAACCGGAAGATCAGGTAGGTTTTGGTGGACTGAGCGGAAGTGTTCAGCGAAACAATTGCTGAGCTCGCGCCTGGTCTCGCCGATATATAGTTCACACCTGGAACAGCAGATACAGTAGATGCGGTTGGAGAAGGTGCAAGTGAACCTCTGCCTCTTGTTCAGTTTTGTGGACTTCAACAACATTCTATTCAATAGGATGCTTATCTTGCACTCAGGGACTCCTTATCATTAGTGTAGTCAATGCCATTCTCTGCCCCCTTGCTGGGAGATGAAGCTGATAGTCTTCTGCTGGTTTGTCCCCTGCTAAACTGAAGGCTTCTCTGCACAATGTTCAATACGCCAGTGTATTTATCTACTTTTCCCAATTGCTCATAATACATTCAATTGCCTAATTAGTAAGCTAATTTTCATGTTTACTCACTCACAGATCACTAACCTTGAGCATTTTCTTTTATCCAACTGCAGAGTTTTCAAGTCCCTCTCCTTTCATAGATTCATAAAACATGGGAGCAAAATTAGGCCATTCGGCCCATAGAGTCTCCACTGCCATTCGATCATGGCTGATCTATTTTTCCCTCAACCCCATTCTCCTGCCTCCTCCTCTTAACCTTTGACACCCCTACTAATCAAGAAGACATCTGGCACCATGTTATAGGAAAGATATTGTCAAAGGGTTCAGAGAAGATTTACGAGGATGTTGCCAGGACTAGAGGATCTGAGCTATAGGGTGAGGTTGAGTAGGCTGAGTTTCTATTCCATGGAGCACAGATGAGGGGTGATCTTATAGAGGTGTATAAAATCATGAGAGGAATAAATCGGGTAGATGCACAAAATCTCTTGCCCAGACTGGGGGAATCGAGGAAGACATAGGTTCAAGGTGAAGGGGAAATGATTTAATAAGAATCTGAGGGGTAACTATTTCACACAAAGGGTGGTGGGTGTGTGGAACAAGCTGCCAGCAGAGGTAGTTGAGGCTGGGACTATCCCAACATTTAAGAAACAGTTAGACAGGTACAAGGATCGGATAAGTTTGGAGGGATATGGACCAAATGCAGGCAGGTAGGACTAGTGTAGCTGGGACATGTTGGCCGGTGTGCATATGTTGGGCCGAAGGGCCTGTTTCCACACTGTATCACTCTATGACTCTATGACTCTAAGTTCTTCAAGGAGTTTCTCCAAATTGAGTCTTTTCTTTCTCTGTCTCTGACAAGCATTGAGTTCTTTGGACTTGTTATCAACTGCTCATTCATGTCAGGCCTGTAATTAGTTGGCTTATTCCTACTGTTCATTTTGAATAAAGGTAACACATTTCCCGCCTCCCCAGTCATCTGCCACCTTTCCTATGGCCAGCAAAGATGTCTAAATCTCTGCCAAGGCTCCAGTAACTTCTTGTCTCTCATTGCAGTTTGTGATATGATATTCAAACTGGCCTCCACACAATTCAGGACCTCAGTTTCTGGACCTTATTATTGTCCTAAACCACCTTGAAAATTATAAAGTTATGGCCACTAACTCGACAAAGGTCTGTAAAAAAATGTAGAAACAAAGAACTACAAATGCTGGTTTACAAAAAAAGGATAATAAGTGCTATAAAGGGCAGGCAGCATCGCTCAAGAACTTGGACAGGTGAAGTTTCAGATCGGGACCCTTCACAACAAACTATAAAAGAAAATCGGTTGAATTGCTGCGAACTTCATTCCATTTGCGTAAAATTTACTTTTGTTATGTTCTGCCACTTTGCAAGATCACTCTTTTCTGGGGTGCCTATCTTCAAATTGATGATCACTCAAGTCTTTGCAACACAATTACAGAATTACTATATTGTCAATGAACCGGCACCAAAGTAGTTCTAAAGAAACAATCAGCCTACTCTGGAAAGCTTAACCCATCAACCACACCAAAAAAAAATTAACAGAAATATCCCTTGGCTGGAAATATCAAAGACTAAAGGGTGTAACTTTAATGTTTGAGGGCCAGATTTAATGGAGATGTGCAAGATAAGTTTTTTTTACACTGAGGGTGGTGGGTACCTAAACACACTGCCAAGGGTGGTGAGGGAGAGCGATACGATAGTGGCATTTAAGAGGCCTTTAGATCGGCACATGGATGTGAAAGGAATGGAGGGATATGCAGGGAGATTATTTTAACTTGGCTTCATATTTGTCACAGACTTTGTGGGCTAAAGGGCTTGTTTCTGTGCTGTACTGTTCTACATTTTATGTTTTCAGTTACTTATGTTCCAACCGACATAGAGATGTGACATTCTTTTTAAAACTTTTGTTTTATTTATATTTTGTTATGTTGAGCATTTATATGTCTATAATCTTTGCTGGATTTACATAGCATAATTTTAACTTTCTTTAATTTCAACTTCCTCCCAACATCGTAGCAAAGCTGAAACGTATGTTGGCACAACATCGGGGAAAGCCAAAATCATTTGTAATTTGCATTCTAAATTGAGATATAATAAGAAAATAACTGCAGATGCTGGTACAAATCGAAGGTATTTATTCACAAAATGCTGGAGTAACTCAGCAGGTCAGGCAGCATCTCAGGAGAGAAGGAATGGGTGACGTTTCGGGTCAAAACCCTTCTTCAGACTGAGATGGTTCTCATTCTAAATTGAGATAGTTCATAGCAAGAATGCATTTATCCAAAAGCTTCTCGTTTAATGATGATGCAAGGATACAACATAATTCTTCTTTTTAGGCAGTCCCTCAGGATCGAGAGTGCCTGGTTGCTACTTTGATTTAGTGGGTTTGGTTTAGAGATACAGCATGTAAAACGTCCTTTGGGCAAACAGGTCCATGCCGACTATGAATCACATGTTCACATGAGTTTGATGTTATCCCACTTTCTCATCCACTCCGTACACATTAGGGGCAATTTACAGCAGCCAATTAACCTACAAAGCCACATGTCTTTGGGATGTGGGAGGAAAACGGAGCACCCGGAAAAAACCCCACATGGTCACAGGGACGCTGTGCCACTGTGCTGTCTTTTTCTGAGGTGACATGACCTGTTGCACAACTTCTGCCATTTTATGCTGGGCTTTCTCCTTGCTCGTTAGATATTCAATACCATCCTACATGCTCCATCTCCACTTTGAGTGGTCATGGACTGACAGTGATATGTCACTAGGGGGAGCTAGTATCTCATAACCTTCCAAACTCCTGTCTCGTAGCTAAATCTTTCAGCTTCAACTGAATTCATTTTGTTAGGAGATCAATACCCAACAAATATAATGCAAAAGAATTACATAAGAATACATGAACAGAAAGGAAGACCTCTTTTTAAATGGAGTGAAGCAAAAAAGTCCAGCATTCCAAAACATATTCATTTGAAAAAATTTGAAGGAGCTAATTTCATTTCAAGGAGATAATTGTGACAATCTTAATCAACATTTTTCATTTGATAAATGAAATTATCTCTTCATTGCTTGAAGGGCTACAGAATATTTTCAATGCACAATTGAAGGAGATTTGATAGGAGAAAATAAAGTTTTTGATGTGATATAACAAGTAGTTTGACAATGATTCAATTTCCGTCTTATTGTTTCTCTTTTCTATAACTTGTATGTGGTTTGAGAAAGGCCCTTGTTCATTGTAAGAAAGCAGGAAGAGCATCATTATAAGTTCAGATTTCCAATGTATCTGTCAGTTTGATGAGGGCTGAAACAAAGTAGAATATTTTTCAAGAGAATCTGATGAAAAGGGGGGCAGAAAAAGAAAGTTGTTATTTTCCAGACCAACAAAAGGAGTGATCTCGGATATTCTGAAGCATTGATTATTCCATAGGTCCAGTTACAAACATAACTATCATGTAGTATAATGAAAATATTAACCAAAACACACTGTGGAGTCTGGAATAGCCAGAGGAAGGTAAATTAAGATTAATCTTGCTGTTAGAAATTTGTAAGAAATCACATTTCTGTGGAGATTTAATTTGATTCCCCTTTTCAAAGGTGCAGATTTGACTTCATAAAACTGAAACTGAACGCACATCTCCTGAACTGAGAATTACAACCTTCCTATCTGGATACTTACAACAACCCCACCAGGTAATCAGATACAATAGGCAAAGGTTAAACCTGCAAATAACTTCTCCTTCTGATTGACAGCAAACAGATAAACACAAGAAGAGGCCAAATAATGCATTTATACCTTCCACACTTCCCCAATTTCTGAGTAAGGACCCAAAACATTAACTGCTTTTTCTCTCCACAGATGCTGTCTAACTGGCTGATTTCATCCAGCATTTCTGTTACAGCTTCAGACTGTACCACCTTCAGTTTTATTTGCTTTCCATTCTTTATAATCCACTTTGCACCAGTTATTACAAGTTTTCTCCGGTACAAATTGAACAGTCAAGGCAAATGTGGGTCCCTTGAAGACAGAAGCAGGGGAATTTATTATGGGGAACAAAGAAATGGCAGACGAGTTAAACCGTTACTTTGGATCTGTCTTCACTGAGGAAGATACACACAATCTCCCAAATGTTCTAGGGGCCGGAGAACCTAGGGTGATGGAGGAACTGAAGGAAATCCACATTAGGCAGGAAATGGTTTTGGGTAGACTGATGGGACTGAAGGCTGATAAATCCCCAGGGCCTGATGGTCTGCATCCCAGAGTACTTAAGGAGGTGGCTCTAGAAATAGTGGAAGCATTGGAGATCATTTTTCAATGTTCTATAGATTCAGGATCAGTTCCTGTGGATTGGAGAATAGCAAATGTTATCCCACTTTTTAAGAAAGGAGGGAGAGAGAAAACGGGTAATTATAGACCAGTTAGTCTGACATCAGTGGTGGGGAAAATGCTGGAGTCAATTATAAAAGACGAAATTGCTGAGCATTTGGATAGCAGTAACGGGATCGTTCCGAGTCAGCATGGATTTACGAAGGGGAAATCATGCTTGACAAATCTACTGGAATTTTTTGAGGATGTAACTAGGAAAATTGACAAGGGAGAGTCAGTGGATGTGGTGTACCTCGACTTTCAGAAAGCCTTCGACAAGGTCCCACATAGGAGATTAGTGGGCAAAATTAGGGCACATGGTATTGGGGGTAGGGTACTGACATGGATAGAAAATTGGTTAACAGACAGAAAGCAAAGAGTGGGGATAAATGGGTCCCTTTCGGAATGGCAGGCAGTGACCAGTGGGGTACCGCAAGGTTCGGTGCTGGGACCCCAGCTATTTACGATATACATTAATGACTTAGACGAAGGGATTAAAAGTGCCATTAGCAAATTTGCAGATGATACTAAGTTGGGGGGTAGTGTGAATTGTGAGGAAGATGCAATAAGGCTGCAGGGTGACCTGGACAGGTTGTGTGAGTGGGCGGATACATGGCAGATGCAGTTTAATGTAGATAAGTGTGAGGTTATTCACTTTGGAAGTAAGAATAGAAAGGCAGATTATTATCTGAATGGTGTCAAGTTAGGAGGAGGGGGGGTTCAACGAGATCTGGGTGTCCTAGTGCATCAGTCAATGAAAGGAAGCATGCAGGTTCAGCAGGCAGTGAAGAAAGCCAATGGAATGTTGGCCTTCGTAACAAGAGGAGTTGAGTATAGGAGCAAAGAGGTCCTTCTACAGTTGTACCGGGCCCTGGTGAGACCGCACCTGGAGTACTGTGTGCAGTTTTGGTCTCCAAATTTGAGGAAGGATATTCTTGCTATGGAGGGCGTGCAGCGTAGGTTCACTAGATTAATTCCCGGAATGGCGGGACTGTCGTATGTTGAAAGGCTGGAGCGATTGGGCTTGTATACACTGGAATTTAGAAGGATGAGGGGGGATCTTATTGAAACATATAAGATAATTAGGGGATTGGACACATTAGAGGCAGATAACATGTTCCCAATGTTGGGGGAGTCCAGAACAAGGGGCCACAGTTTGAGAATAAGGGGTAGGCCATTTAGAACGGAGATGAGGAAGAACTTTTTCAGTCAGAGGGTGGTGAAGGTGTGGAATTCTCTGCCTCAGAAGGCAGTGGAGGCCAGTTCGTTGGATGCTTTCAAGAGAGAGCTGGATAGAGCTCTTAAGGATAGCGGAGTGAGGGGGTATGGGGAGAAGGCAGGAACGGGGTACTGATTGATAGTGATCAGCCATGATCGCATTGAATGGCGGTGCTGGCTCGAAGGGCTGAATGGCCTACTCCTGCACCTATTGTCTATTGTCTATTGTCTATTGTCATTCCTACTTCATTATTCAGCTAAAGCTTTCATGGGCCCTCTGAACCTTTTACTACCATAGCTCCAGTAACGCAAAATAAATCAAACGCCCACCATTACATGGAGAAAGATTATCAACATTGCTTGTCTGTCTATTAAAGTCTTACAGAGCATTGCAGATCTATAAGACTTGGGCAAGGCCACATTTGGAGTGTGCAGTTCTGATCATCCCATTACAGGAAGGATATGAAAGCTTTGGAGAGTGTAAAAGGGGTTTACCTGAATGCTGGCTGGATTAGGGGGTATTAACTACAGAAAAATTGGACGAACTTGCATTGTTTTCTTTGAAATGCTGGAGGTTGAGGTTAGAAACCTATTAAAATTATGATAGGCATTGTTAGGGTAGAGAGTCGGAACCTTCTTCCCTGGGTGGAAATGTCAAAGACTAGAGGCCGAAGCTTGATGGTGAGCAGGGTGAAGTTTCATGGAGATATGCAGAGAGGGTGTTGGGTGCCTGGAGCGTGCTGCCAGGAGTCGTGGTGGAGGCAGATACGAGAGTGGCATTTAAGAGGCCTTTAGATAGGCACATGGATATGTAGGTACGAGAGGAATATGGATCATGTGCAGGCAGATGAGGTCAATTTGACTTGTCATCATGTTCACCACAAGCATTATGCGTCAAAGTGGTTGTTCCTGTGCTGGACTGTTCTATGTTCCACGTTCTAGCATTATAAAGTAATGGTAGTGTTGCATACAGACATTGGGCCAAAGTTACCTTCACTGATTTCCAGCTGTAATTAAAGAGGTGCAGCCTGAGCTTACAATCAGATGAACTATGGTGGATCAGGCTTGAGGGGCTGAGTGGCCAACTCTGCTCTTAATTCATATGCTGAAGAGGCTACTCTGGCATTTGCTTTTAAGCAGTAGCAGCAGCAAGCAGCAGCAGTAGCAAGCAGCAGCAGTAGCAAGCAGCACCAAGCTGTGTTGCTTGGGAAGTAGTGTGTGGGGATTGTGTGGGGATAGTAAGGAGTAAGACCTGTGTGATCTCCCGGACTAGTTTCGATCGCCTAGCTTGGGGTCAGAGAGGAATTTCCCGGATTTTTTCCCAAATTGGCCTGGGTTTTTTATCCGGTTTTTCGCCTCTCCCAGGAGATCACTCAGTTCTTTTGGGTGGGCGGTTGGAGCGGTTGGAGTAGCGGCCGGGCGGTAGGTTTAGTAACCGAGCGCGGGGCTTTGTTTGGAGAGTATGACTGCCAGGGCAGTTTTTTGTTCTGGGTGTCAGATGTGGGGAATCTGGGAGTCTGATAGTCTTCCAGACATCCACATCTGCGCCAGGTGTGACGAGATGGGGCTCCTAAGGGACCGTATTAGGAACCTGGAGCGGCAGATTGATGACCTCCGTCTGATCAGGGAGAGTGAGGAGGTTATAGATAGGAGTTACAGGGAGGTGGTCACTCCTAGACCACGGGAGGTAGACAAGTGGGTCACTGTTAGGGGGGGCAAGGAACAGAGGCAGGGACTAGGGAGTACCCCGGTGGCTGTACCCCTTGGAAATAAGTACTCCTGTTTAAGTACTGTTGGGGGGGACAGCCTACCTGGGGGCAATGACGGTGCCCGGGCCTTTGGCAAGGAGTCCGGCCCTGTTGCTCAGAAGGGTAGGGAAAGGAAGAGGAGAGCAGTAGTAATAGGGGACTCTATAGTGAGGGGGTCAGATAGGCGTTTCTGTGGACGCAGTCGGGAGACCCGGATGGTGGTTTGCCTCCCTGGTGCCGGTGTCCGGGATGTGTCTGAGCGTGTCCAGGATATCCTGAAAGGGGAGGGAGAGGAGCCAGAGGTCGTGGTACATATAGGTACCAACAATATAGGTAGGATAAGGGAAGAGGTCCTGAAAGGAGAATTCAGGGGGCTAGGAAGAGAGTTAAAAAAAAGGACTTCCAAAGTAATAATCTCAGGCTTACTGCCTGTGCCACGCGATAGTGAGAATAGGAATGGAGTGAGGTGGAGGATAAATACGTGGCTGAGGAACTGGTGCAGGGAGCAGGGTTTCAAGTTTCTGGATCATTGGGACCTCTTCTGGGGGAAGTATGACCTGTACAAAAAGGACGGGTTGCATCTGAACCCGAGGGGAACCAATATCCTGGCGGGGAGATTTGCTAAAATAACTGCGGAGACTTTAAACTAGTACGGTTGGGGGGAGGGACTCAAACACAGATAGCTAATAGGCAGTGTGTGAGGCAGGAGGCAGAAAAGGGAAACACTCAGACCCAATATGTAGGAGAGAAAGAAGGGAAAAGAAATAAACTAAGAATAAGAAATGATGGGTCCCTTAAATGTGTATATTTTAATGCTAGGAGCATTGTAAGAAAGGTGGATGAGCTTAGAGCCTGGATTGACATCTGGAAGTATGATGTTGTGGCGATCAGTGAAACATGGTTGCAGGAGGGTTGCGATTGGCAATTAAATATTCCAGGATTTCATTGTTTCAGATGTGATAGAATCGGAGGGGCAAGAGGTGGGGGTGTTGCATTGCTTGTCAGGGAGGATATCACAGCAGTGCTTTGGCAGGACAGACTAGAAGGCTCGATTAAGGAGGCTGTTTGGGTGGAACTCAGAAATGAGAAAGGTTTAGCAACACTTATAGGGGTGTATTATAGACCGCCAAATAGGGAACGAGAATTGGAAGAGCAAATATGTAAGGAGATAGCAGATATTAGTAGTAAGCACAGAGTGGTGATTGTGGGTGATTTCAATTTTCCGTATATAGACTGGGAATCACATTCTGTTAAAGGGCTGGATGGTTTGGAGTTTGTAAAATGTGTGCAGGATAGTTTTTTGCAGCAATACGTAGAGGTGCCTACCAGAGAAGGGGCAGTGTTGGACCTCCTGTTAGGAAATGAGATGGGTCAGGTGACGGAGGTATGTGTTGAGGAGCACTTTGGGTCTAGTGATCATAATGCCATTAGTTTCAATATCATTATGGAGAAGGTCAAATCTGGACCAAGGGTTGAGATTTTGGATTGGAGAAAGGCTAATTTTGAGGAGATGAGAAAGGATTTAAAAGGAGTGAAATGGAAATTGTTGTTTTATGAAAAGGATATAATAGAGAAATGGAGGATATTTAAAGGTGAAATTTTGAGAGTACAGAGTCTTTATGTCCCTGTTCGGTGGAAAGGAAAGAATAATAATTTGAAAGAGCCGTGGTTTTCCAGGGAAATTGGACACTTGGTTCGGAAAAAGAGGGAGATATACAATAAATATAAGCGGCAGGGAGTAAATGAGGTTCTTGAGGAATATAAAGAATGTAAAAGGAATCTTAAAAAGGAAATTAGAAAAGCGAAAAAAAGATATGAGGCTGCTTTGGCAAGTAATGTAAAAGTAAACCCCAAGGGGTTCTACAGATATGTAAATAGCAAAAGGATAGTGAGGGATAAAATTGGTCCATTAGAGAGTCAGAGTGGACAGCTATGTGCTGAGCCGGAAGAAATGGGGGAGATATTAAACAATTTCTTTTCTTCGGTATTTACCGAGGAGAAGGATATTGAATTATGTGAGGTAAGCGAAACAAGTAGAGTAGTGATGGAAATTAGGAGGATTAAAGAAGAGGAGGTACGGACACTTTTGAAGAATATAAAAGTGGATAAGTCTCCAGGTCCTGATAGGATATTCCCTAGGACATTGAGGGAAGTTAGTGCAGAAATAGCAGGAGCAATGACGGAAATATTTCAAACGTCATTAGAAACAGGGATGGTGCCGGAAGATTGGCGCATTGCGCATGTTGTGCCTTTGTTTAAAAAAGGTTCTAAAAGTAAACCTAGCAATTATAGACCTATTAGTTTGACGTCTGTGGTGGGAAAATTAATGGAAAAGATACTTAGGGACAATATATATAATTATTTGGATAATCAAGGCCTGATTAGAAACAGTCAACATGGATTTGTGCCTGGAAGGTCATGTTTGACTAATCTTCTTGAATTTTTTGAAGAGGTTACCAGGGAAATTGATAAGGGCAAGGCTGTGGATGTTGTCTATATGGACTTCAGTAAGGCATTTGACAAGGTTCCACATGGAAGGTTGATTAAGAAGGTTAAATCGTTGGGTATTAATAGTGAGGTTGCAAGATGGATTCATCAATGGCTGAATGGGAGATACCAGAGGGTAACGGTTGACAATTGTATGTCAGGTTGGAGGCCAGTGTCTAGTGGAGTGCCCCAAGGATCTGTGTTGGGTCCACTGTTGTTTGTCATTTACATTAATGATCTGGATGATGGTGTGGCAAATTGGATTAGTAAATATGCAGATGATACTAAGATAGGTGGAGTAGTTGATAGTGAGGTAGATTTTCAAAGTCTACAGAGAGACTTGGGCCTTTTGGAAGGGTGGGCTGAAAGATGGCAGATGGAGTTTAATGCTGATAAGTGTGAGGTGCTGCATTTTGGTAGGACAAATCAAAATAGGACGTACAGGGTAAATGGTAGGGAATTGAGGAATGCAGTGGAACAGAGGGATCTGGGAATAACTGTGCATTGTTCCCTGAAGGTGGAATCTCATGTGGATAGGGTGGTGAAGAAGGCGTTTGGTATGCTTGCCTTTATAAATCAGAGCATCGAGTATAGAAGTTGGGATGTAATGTTGAAATTGTACAGGGCATTGGTGAGGCCGAATCTGGAGTATGGTGTGCAGTTCTGGTCGCCAAATTATAGGAAGGATGTCGACAAAATGGAGAGGGTACAGAGGAGATTTACTAGAATGTTGCCTGGGTTTCAGCACTTAGGCTACAGAGAGAGGTTGAACAGGTTGGGTCTTTATTCTTTGGAGCGTAGAAGGTTGAGGGGGGACTTGATAGAGGTTTTTAAAATTTTGAGAGGGACGGATAGAGTTGACGTGGGTAGGCTTTTCCCTTTGAGAGTGGGGAAGATTCCAACAAGGGGACATAGCTTCAGAATTGAGGGACAAAGGTTTAGGGGTAACATGAGGGGGAACTTCTTTACTCAGAGGGTTGTGGCTGTATGGAATGGGCTTCCGGTGGAAGTGGTGGAGGCTGGCTCGATTTTATTATTTAAGAGTAAATTGGATAGGTATATGGATAGGAGGGGATTGGAGGGTTATGGTCTGAGTGCAGGTAGATGAGACTAGGTCAGGGAGAATGGTCGGCGTGGACTGGTAGGGCCGGACAGGCCTGTTTCCATGCTGTAGTTGTTATATGTTATATGTTATAATTCAATGGCTGATCAGGTACCAGTACCATGGTTCAGATTTCCACATGCACAATCAGTAAGGTAGCTGGGAGTTAATTAAAATAATGGAGAATTAAGATGTTGGAGTATTGATAACCTCTGACCTTGAATCTGAACATGTGAAGTGCCACTGTCCTCAGTATTATTTGGGACGTGCGGATGTATTTTATTTTGACCCAGCGACTCACCAAAGGAATTGCTGAGCAGCGATCACTGATGACGGGAAAATGCTTGGGATCATTTTTCAATATTGCTTTTCATTTGGACAGAACCAACTTTGGCTTTGTCTACCAGAAAAGCCAGCAACATCACTTGGAGCACACTTCAATGCATGTTCCTTAAAATGCACTGTGGAACACTGCCTTTGTGCCTTTGTGCTCAGAAACTAAAGATTCTGCATGTTAATTCCCTTTATGAAAACGTTGCACTTATTGATTACTTCAAGGAAGAATGCAAATTAGATGGGTTGACGGCATTAGAGTGTAACCGCATATTGCCAGAGATCAGGACTCTTGTGACTGCGTTGTAGAATTACTGGTGTGTACCCCAATACACTGACTGCAACACCTTTCAACTTCCAGCAATTTAACAATTGTGGAGGTCTTGCAACAGGTGGGAACAAGTACTGCTTCTACCATCAGATCTCTCCACAGACACATTCAAATTGGCCACCCAAATGCAACAAAATGATCCAAGGACATGAATAAATATGAGGAAAGAATCGCTCACAGCAAAACACAAAGTGCTGGAGGAATTCGATTGCATCTGTGTTTCAGTTTTAGTTTTAAAGATACATCGCGGAAGCAGGTCTTTCGGCCCACCCGCAATCACACTATCCTACACACGTTACAATTTTTACCAAAACCAATTAACCTACAGACCTGCACGTCTTTGGAGTGTGGGAGGAAACCAGAGCACCCAGAGAAAACCCACGCGGTCACAGGGAGAACAAAGAAACTCCGTACAGACAGCAACCATAGTCGGGATTGAACCCCGGTCCCTGGCAGCAATTCTACCACTGCGCCCATTTTATCATATCATATCATATCATATATATACAGCCGGAAACAGGCCTTTTCGGCCCTCCAAGTCCGTGCCGCCCAGTGATCCCCGTACATTAACACTATCCTACACCCACTAGGGACAATTTTTACATTTTACCCGCCAATTAACCTACATACCTGTACGTCTTTTATGCCCATCACCTCCACAAAGCAGGTCAGGCAGCATCTCTGGAGAGAAAGGACAGGTGGGATTTTGCGAAGGGTCCTGACCCGAAACATCACCTGTCCTATTTCTCTAAAGACGCTGCCTGACCTGCTGACTTACACCAGTGCTTTGTGTCTATCTTTCTTATAAACCAGCATCTGCAATTATTTGTTTCTACTGGTAAGAGGGGTTTGATTGACAGATAGGTGGAGTAAGTCTCTCAGGGTAGAGATGAAAAGGAGTCAAAAGGGTGTTGGATAAGGAGTGAAGATTGAAATGTTAAACCAGAGGAGGATATAGGTGTTGGGAGACAGGGAGGTAAAGAAAGAGGGGGACTAAAGGGGAAATGATGGTCTGGGAATGAAGGTTGAGTATCCACCAATCATTTGCCAGGCTTTGTCCTGCCTCTATCTCTCTTTTCCAGCTTTCTCCCCCTACAACAATCAGTCTGAAGAAGTATTACAACCAGAAAAATCATTTGTCCATTCTCTCCACAGATGCTCTCTGATCTGTTACATAGCTACATAGACAATCGGTGCAGGAGGAGGCTATTCGGCCCTTCGAGCCAGCATCGCCATTCAATGTGATCATAGCTGATCATCCACAATCAGTACCCCATCGCTGCCTTCTCCCCATACCCCTGACTCTGCTAGGCCTGAGAACTCTAACTCTCTTTTGAATGCATCCAGTGAATCGGCCTCCACTGCCTTCCGAGGCAGAGAATTCCACAAATTCACAACTGTGTGAAAAAGTTTTTCCTCATCTCAGTGCTAAATGGCCTACCCCTTATTCTTAAACCGTGGCCCCTGGTTCTGAACTCCCCCAACATCGGGAAAATGTTTCCTGCATCTAGAGTGTCCAATCCCTTAATGATTCTATAAGATCTCCTCTCATCCTTCTAAATTCGAAGTGAATACAAGCCCAGTCATTCCATTCTTTCATCATATGACAGTCCCGCCATCCTGGGAATTAACCTCGTGAACCTATGCTGCACTCCCGCAATAGCAAGATTGTTTTCCCTCAAATTAGGAGACCAATACTGCACGCAATACTCCAGGTGCGGTCTCACCAGGGCCCTGTACAACTGCAGAAGGACCTCTTTGCTCCTCCACTCAAGTCCTCTCATTATGTAGGCCAACTATTGGAACCAATGGTTGCAATTTACAGAAGGCATAACATCAACCTGAAAATGACAATTAAAAATTTGACCCTAGGATGTCATATTTGTATGTGCTCAGACACACTCCAAGTTTAGGGGGACCCTGTGCAACATTACACCCTACTCTCCTTAGTTCCCTCTCCCATCCATTTCTACATTGGGACACTCTCCTTCTGACCTCATCTCCTCAGACAATTGCAGGGTGCAGATCTTGCACCAAGGCAGGAGCTGCAACCTGCCTATCCTGCAGCTGAGAGTGTTAAGCCTGCCAAAAAGGCTTAAACATGGTGTGACAGCGCTCCCTCCATCGGATACCACTCTGATCTCGATCTCTGGCAGACAGACCAGGAGAGGTCAAACCTCAGGATCATTGATAACAGCTGGGTGCAACGAGCTGATATTGGTTTGGCCACCTGAACATCACTAGCCTACTCCTTGAAAAATAGAAAGGACGAAGAAAGAAGAAAGAAGAGAAAGTGGGATCCTCCCAGCCAGCTATGTTCCCCTGTTGCAGGTTCGAGGAAGACTGAGCCACTGGGACAAACCTGCGATCACCAGTGCCATCGTGTGGTCAAGACTGGATTGCTGGGAAGAATCCCTGGACAGCCAGTGCCGATAAAATATGCATTTTATTCGTCCACAATCCTATCAACTCATCCCTCTCTCACCACCCCAAATCCTCAAATTCTTCACCTTATCTCCACACAAGGGACAATCACATTTAATTCCAATTAATTTAAAGATACAGCATGTGAACAGACCCTATTGCCCATTGTCCATACTAACCATTGATCACCTGTTCACACTAGTTTTATGTTACCCCACTTTCTCATCTACTCCCTGTTTTTTTACAAATTTACAAAGGACAATCAACCCACAAACCAGCACGTCTTTGGGTTGTGGGAGGAAACCGGATCACCCAGAGGGAGGTCTTTGAAGAACGTGCAAACTTCGCAGAAACATAGCACCCAGAGTCAGGTTCGAACCTGGGTGTCTGGTGCCGTGAGGCGACAGCTGTGCCACTGTGCTGCCAATTTGTATGTATTTGGGTACATAAAATGGAGCACCTAGAGGAAATCCACGCAGTCAATGAGAAAACATGCAAACTCCATACAGAAAAACAGAGATCATTGGAGTTATGAGGCAGCATACGAAGAGTGATGGGCTGGGAAATAAACTACTGTTAGGCATCCTTAGCGTTCTTGGACTAAACAAACCTTCACAGCATCCTGCCCTCTCCATTTCAACCAATCCTCGAAAAAGGGTCCCAACCTGAAATGTTACCTATCCAGATTCTCCAGAGATGTTGCTTGACCCATTGAGTTAGTCCAGCACTTTGTATCTTTTTTGATAAAGCAACATCTGCAGTTCCTATTATGCATATCTCACAAATCTTAAGATTTATTTAACAGATTTGATCAAATACTATTAATAGATATGTTTCACTGCAATGTATTTTATGAAAATTCGTTATATTGTACCAAGTTGTTTCTGTCCAGATGTGACAGAGTAGAAACTACAATGGATAATGTCATGTACATAATGTGTATCTTCCATCTTCATTTACATTTTATGTGCTGATTTAAAGAATTCACTTAAGATAATTCTTGCCAAACAAGAATGTTAGAAAACTCTGAGCAAAATAGGAGGGTGCTCATTTGCAGACCCAGATCCATTCATGAGAACAGGGATGCATTTATCTTCTTGCAAGCTTAAATGCTATTTTTTCCCTCTCTTTCATTTTTCTGAAGCTTTGAAGTAGATTATAAAGAGCCAAAAAATCAAGCAAATTACCTGAAGACTGAAACATTTTTGTGCTGAGTCTTGAGTGCGGAGCAAGTCATTTTTCTTCTCAACTGGCCTAGCTCTGTTTCATCTCTGAGTCAGGTTGACAGCAATGTTGATGGAATGAAGGGACAGCTGGCTGATAGTCCACAACAGCTGAAGGATGCGCTCTCAGACCTTACCTTTTCAGAAGCATTTTAGCTGCAGAAAATTCACACCGGTTTTAAAGGGGAAGAAATCACTCCCAATATTTCACTCGGCCAATTTCTTTTGATGTTGCTTTGGGAATAAACTGCGACAGGGTACTATTAAAAAAAATGTAGACACAAGGCACTGCAGATGCTGGTTTACATAAAAACACAAGATGCTGAGGTAACAACGGTTCAGCCAGCAACTCCGGAAGATATGGATATGCGACGTATCAGGATGAGACCCCTTTACGTGTCTTCCGGAGATGATCCCACTGAGTTACTACAGCATTTCCTTTTTTTTAAACCAGAAAGCATATGTTTGCCATCAATAGGCAATAGACAATAGGCAATAGACAATAGGTGCAGGAGGAGGCCATTCGGCCCTTTGAGCCAGCACCGCCAGTCAATGTGATCATGGCTGATCATTCTCAATCAGTACCCCGTTCCTGCCTTCTCCCCATACCCCCTGACTCTGCTATCCTTAAGAGCTCTCTCTTGAATGCATTCAGAGAATTGGCCTCCACTGCCTTCTGAGGCAGAGAATTCCACAGATTCACAACTCTCTGACTGAAAAAGATTTTCCTCATCTCAGTTCTAAATGGCCCACCCCTTATTCTTAAACTGTGGCCCCTTGTTCTGGACTCCCCCAACATTGGGAACATGTTTCCTGCCTCTAACGTGTCCAACCCCTTAATAATCTTATACATTTCGATAAGATCTCCCTCATCCTTCTAAATTCCAGTGTATACAAGCCTAGTCGCTCCAGTCTTTCAACATAGGACAGTCCCGCCATTCCGGGAATTGATCTAGTAAACCTACGCTGCACGCCCTCAATCACTGCAAGAAAACTCCAACACTGAAGGAAGCAGTCGAGCAACATGTTTGCACAAATTTGCTTGAATCCAGAATTTTGATAAACATCCAAGAGCAAAAATACAGCGTATTATCCAATTATGTTGCAGTTTATATCAATATTATGTGTGATGTCATCATTTATCCACCTCATTACTGCACTGCTGAGGTTTGAAGAGTCTCTTTATAAACCAGCTTCTCCAGAGATGCTGCCTGACCTGCTGAGTTACTCTAGCACTTTGTATCTTTCTGAATAATCAGTTCATTCCTCTCTCTCTTTCTCTCTCTCTCTCATGATTAAAATATTTTTGATGATTGAATCACCAACTATATTAATATCTAGCTGTATATTTGCAGAATGCATATACCGCTAAGTATTATACACACTAGTATTGCAAATCATTGAACATCTGTTCCAAGTAAGTTGCAGTAATTCCCTCCATCTCAATTAAACCAATATCAAAGTCAAAAGAACAAAGTGCATCTTCCACCTTCAGAAATGCTGTGCATCTCCCAGGTAATTTTCCCGCAGCAATGGCATAATTAAGGAGTTGGATATTGAACAAAATAAAGTGGAAGATTTGCTTGGGGAAAACTGAGTAACTCTCCAATTAAAATGATGCATTAGCAAAGGGAAATTGCTAGTATCCATTATTAAGGAAATGATAACAGGGCCTTTGGAGAATAATAGGATCAGACTGTGTTGATTTGGGTCTATAAAAGGGAAATCATGCTTGACAAACTTATTAAAGTTATAACCATCAGACTAGATAAAGGGGACCACTAGATATTGTGCATTTGTATTTTCAGAAGGCTTTTGATAAGGGGCCACATAAAAACATAGAAGCATAGAAAAATAAGTGCAGGAGTAGGCCATACGGCCCTTCGAGCCAGCACCACCATTCAATATGATCATGAATTTTATATGTTTCTATGAGATCCCCTCTCATCCTCATCTGAAAGAGGTTTTGAAGTAAAATTAGAGCACATGGGAATGGGAACAGAGGATAAGTTAATGGGCAGAAAAAATGATGCTATAACCTGTATTCTGTAGGGTGCCACAGAAGTCATTGTTGATTAACCAGCTGTTCACAAACTGTATCAACGGATTTGGATGAGGGGACCAAGTGTAAAATTTCCAAGCGTGTTGAAGATACACACTTGAGTGATATTTTAAATTAAGAGGTAAAAGCAGAGGCTTTGGAGGCATATGAATGGGTAAGGTGAATGAGCAAGGACATGGCAGATGGAATTCATTGCAGACAAAAAATGTGATGTCAACTTTGATGAAAAATATCGTGTTGGTTAAATGATGAGAGAAGAATAAATGGTGGTGTTCAGAGAGACCCAAATCCTGAGACACAGCTCACTGAAAGTGGCTTAATGCAAGATAATATGACAAGAGTAAAGATATCTTATGGAGGTTTTACAAGGCTGGGTGGGACTGCAGCTGAAATGTAGTGTGATTCCTGGAATGGTGGGCTCATTGGATGATAGAAATTAAGCAGAGTGGGTCTTTTCTTCTGAAGAACAAAAAGCAACCTCATTGAAATATACAAAATTGTTGCAGCCCTCGAATCTTGTGGCATAGAGGCAGAGATGAAGTATGCTCTTGTTAGGATGTGTAGAACCATACGTCCAGTCAAAAAATAAAGAGCCAGGTATTCAGCACAGAGGTGTGAAGAAATGTATTCAACCAGAGGTTTGTGAATTGTTGGAATTCTATACCCAAGAGAGATGTGAAGGCTCAATTTCTGAGTACATTCAAGGCAGGAAATGAGAGAGTTGTAAATATTTATCAAGGGAATTAAGAGATATGGGGTTAATATAGGGAAGTCATACTGATAAAAAGATAGACACAACATGCTGGAGGAACTCAGTGGTTCAGACAGCATCTTTGGAGTAAAGGAAGAGGTGATGTTTCAGGTTGAGACCCTTCCTCTTGTGTGTTTACCCTTCGGTGTAAACCAGCATCTGCAGTTCCTTCCTACTCATACTGATAAAAGATCTGCCAGGATTTTATTGAATAGTGTAACAGGTTAAATGGGCCACTCCTACTATTATTTCCATTGTTTTTATATTCTTAAGAAAGCACCTTGCAAAACATAGAAAAGGGGAATTTGGCTTTACCTTTTTCATTGCCACAACATCAACTGAATCCTGCTAATCAGGATCTGAAATTGTTTAGGAATGTGTAGAAAAGAACTGCAGATGCTGATTTACACTGAAGATAGACACAAAATGCTGGAGTAACTCAGCGGGATGGGCTGAGAGAAGGAATAGGTGACGTTTTGGGTCTCGACCCTTCTTCAGACTGAGAATCAGGGGCAAGGGAAACTAGAGGTATGATAAGGTACAAAGAACAAATGAATGAAGGGTATGAAAAGAACAAATCAAAGCCAGCAACGATGATCAACAAAAGATGGCCTAACATTTCTGAATTTCTTGCACATTAGAAAATCAGGCTAACTATAATAATCTTTTCTTTCAGTCTTTCTATCCTTCTTCCTATGTGTTGTTGTTCTTCAATTCTTTTTCCCCTGTCATGTCCTGCGGACACCATTTTGGTTTTATGCTCTATTTTGTTATTTTTCCTTCCTTTCACCTTGTGCATCTATTGCTTTTCTCCTCGCCTTTGTTTTTTCAGTGCCAAATTTAACTTTGCAGATTCATGTGAGAACGAGGAGCTGGGTCTTGGGAAGAGCAAATGGTTACAGATGAGAGATGGAGCATCACCAGAGAGTGGATAGGAAACAGCAGCAGAAATGTGCTCAATCCTTTGTCGGTTGATAATTCTGGTGAGCTTGGTTAGGATAGCTAGGTTATGGGCTGTTAATGGGAATATCGGGGCACCATTTTATCACCAGCAATGATGTGCAGCTCTATTTTTGAATAATCAATAAAAGGGACCTCCACTAAAGATTCTTCCTAAACCTGAATTTTCATATATATACCATTAAATGCAACGTGTAAAATCTGAACGTTCTCTACGCAAGAAGAATTATAACTGCAACAACAAAGGGAAATTTACCATTGCACAATTGAGTTCTAATCAAAAATGCTTTTAGAGCTCACTGAAATGAAAGATTTCCACCAATTCCTTCTTTATCCCAGAATGTAGAAACAAAGAATTGCGGACGCTGGTTAATGCACAAGAAGGACACAAAGTGCTAAAGTAACTCAGCAGGTCAGGCAGCAAGAAGAAGGGTCTCGACCCGAAACATCACCTATCCATGTTCTCCAGAGGTACTGACTTAATCCAGCACTTTATCCCATGTCCTTCTTTATCCCATGTCTGTTTCTTGGGTGTTTGCTTACTGCTGATTTAAAAGTTGGGATCCATGTTCAACAATGTCTGCGTATCAAAGATTGCTTTTCAGGAAGTAAATTTCATGTGCATCTTAACTAATTTATACATGCATTTGTTAAGCATTGTTGAGCAATTAATTTCATTAATCATTACTCATTTTAGGATTAGTTCGACTGTTTTAAGTCATTTCATGACACCTTGCAGTAATTGAGAAGTTTAACATAATGATTTATGTTATGGATGACAGTAGTTGTACAAAACATTTTACTAAAAGCCATAGAACACCCAGCTTTCAGCTGTTAAATAGAAGCTGGGATTACACCCAAGTTCAATTTACAAGTGTTTGTACATTAAATCCTGTAATCTTTTCTCACATTGAACCAAACATGACTACACAAGTGTTACGAGTATTAAAGCTTATACTCGGTCATAGGCTCAATCTAAAGTGTGCCTGTCCAGTGATCAGAGCAGAGGTGCTGCAAAAACTGAAACCCAGCCACACTATCACTTTGATCCACAATTCAAGAATATCAGATTCCAAAACTGACTCCAAAAACTGGTATCCCGATAAAGTGTGAGACATTTTTCATATAATCTATAAACTAAAACTCTCGTTTGTTTGTTTGTTCCTGAACTACAGCCAAGACAGTACACGATAGCTGTCTGTTAATTTTAGGCCCACCTTACTCACCGTCGTCCCTTTGGTGATAATGGAAGAAGTTTAATTGAAATCGGTGTTATATTTTTAAAGTTATTCACATTTTTAAGTTGGAGGGAGGGGGGCAGGGAGGGAGGGGAAGGAGGGAGGATAAGGGGGTGAGGGGGTGGAGGGGAGGGGACAGGGGGAGGGGAGGGAGGAGAGGGGAGGGGGGAGGGATGGAGAAGGGAGGGGGGAGGAGAGGGTGCTGCACCAATGCAGGAGAGGTTTGGGCCCAATGGGTCCACTTGGTCTAGTTCCTCTTAAACATTTCTCTCATCTTGTAAGTTTTCCTCTTTAGGTAGAAACAGTATGTGAGTTAGAATCCCATGCTGTATGTTATGAGAGCAGGGATCTATCAGGTAACTAATACATTTCTAAATGCCCACTAAATTTGTCACTTTCCTTCAATATCTTAGAACTACAACCTTATTTTTTTTTCAGATATAATAAATAATGTTACATTATGGCGAGTCCGAAAACTTGTTGGTTGTAGAAGAAGTTTATTGCAGCCGCAATATTTGAATACAGAGTTAAACAACAAGGTAAAGGACAACCATCAAAAACTTACTGTCTTCTTCGAAGACTTCGCCGAATGAACATTTCGGGCGCCAAAAGCGCACATGACCACGCTGGCCAATCAGCGATGTCGCTCTCTGGACCAATCCCCATGGTCGCGTTCACACGTGACCTCGCTGGCCAATCTGAGGGTTCGACGACCCGGACCATTCTCTATGGTCGCTACATGACCCCCCCCAGAACCCGAGGTACGGAACCTAGCAGGGAGCCGGATTTCGCGACCATAACGAGTACGGAGAGGGGCAGCCTGAACCACAGGAGCCGGGGGTTCCGGACTTGGAGGAACTGCCGGAACGGGGGGTCCTGGAGGAACTGCCGGAACGGGGGGTCCTAGAGGAACTGCCGGAACGGGGGGTCCTGGACTGAGCGGAACTAACGGAGGTCGGCCTCTCCTAGGGGTTTGGCCGACCAGGACTGGTTGATCCGGATCCAAATGTGCAGGTTTGAGCCGGGACACCGAGACGAGCTCACTCTTGCCGCACATGTCTAAGGTGAAGGTAGCCGTTCCCTTACGCAAAACCCGGAACGGCCCTTGATAGACCCTCTGCAATGGGGCGCGATGGGAATCTTTTCGCAGAAACACAAACTCACAGTCCTTCAGGGAAGGCGGTTCATGTACCATGGGACACCCATGACGTGAAGTCGGAACTGGAGCCAGGGAACCCACCCGTGCCCGGAGAGATGCTAAAACTGAAGGGACTGTAGGCAGCTGGTCTGAAGGGTCCGGAAACAAATCTCCGGGTACTCGAAGTGTCGAGCCATATACTAGCTCCGCGGACGACGCACCGAGATCTAGCTTAGGAGCAATCCGGATGCCCAGAAGAACCCAGGGGAGCTGGTCTACCCAGTCCGGGCCTTCAAGCCTTGCACTGAGGGATGCCTTAAGTTGACGGTGGAACCTTTCTACAAGTCCATTTGCCTGGGGGTGATATGCAGTAGTGGGTTGTAACTTGGAACCGTACAGTTCTGCGAGCGCGGCCCAGAGGGACGAAGTGAACTGCGGCCCCCTGTCAGTGGTAATAACTGCCGGGACCCCGAAACGAGCTACCCAATGGAGGGCCAAAGTCCTGGCACAAGACGCTGACGAAATATCAGACAATGGGAAAGCCTCTGGCCACCGGGTGAACCGATCCACCACCGTGAGGAGGTGTGTGTAGCCCCGGGAGGAAGGCAAAGGCCCGACTAAATCCACGTGGATGTGGAAAAAACGAACTGCTGGGACCTCGAACTCCTGTACGGGGGGCTGGACATGGCGCTGGACTTTAGCGGTCTGACAGGGAACGCAGGAACGCGCCCAACCCGCTACCTGTTTCCGTAGGCCATGCCAGACAAACCGAGCTGCTACCAAAGCAGAGGTGGAGCGGATGGACGGGTGCGCCAGCCCGTGAATGGCATCAAAAACCCGGCGCTGAAGGGAGGGCGGTACTACCGGCCTGGGACGGGGAAGAGAAACATCACACCAGATTTCGTGCCTTCCGACCCGCAGGCTACCTGAGCCAACTTCAATCCCGAAGTGGTGGACTGGTATGCCGAAGCGGTATCCGCTAGAAGCTGTGCCTCCGCAAGCTCCTGGGGATCCACCTCGCAGTCCACCGCCGAAATAGGGGAAAAAGCAGGTCTAGACAGGGCGTCAGCAACGGCATTAAGCTTACCCGCGACATGACGGACATCGGTGGTAAATTCGGAGATAGCAGTCAGGTGCCGCTGCTGGCGGGCCGACCATGGGTCAGCCAATTTGAAAAATGCAAATGTTAATGGTTTGTGGTCCGTAAAGGCCACAAATGGGCGGCCCTCAAGGAAATACCTGAAATGACGAACAGCTAAATAGAGGGCCAGAAGCTCTCGGTCAAATGCGCTATACTTCAGCTCAGCCGGCTGAAAAACGCCAAGGGCTGCCAACGGCCACCGACCTGCTGCTCCAAGACCCCGCCCACCGCCACGTCAGAGGCGTCAACAGTCAGGGCCGTGGGGGCGGAGGGGCTCGGGTGGACCAACATGGTGGCGTCTGCTAATGCTGCCTTAGCTGCTGTAAAAGCCGACTCTGCGGCCGGGGACCATATCAACTCTACTGGTTTTCCCGCAAGGCACTGGAAGAGCGGGCGCATGACCCGCGCAGCTGCCGGAACGAACCTATGGTAGAAGTTAACCATGCCTACGAACTCTTGTAGTCCTTTTACTGTGGTGGGCCTGGGAAATGCCCGGATAGCCTCTACCTTCTCGGGCAAAGGGGAGGCGCCGGCAGGGGTAATTCTGTGCCCTAGAAAATCAAGAGAAGGAAGGCCGAATTGACACTTGGAGGGTTGGATAATGAGCCCGTGGTCTTGGAGCCGCTGGAACACAGTCCGCAAGTGGACCTGGTGTTCCTGCACTGAGGGGCTGGCGACCAGGATGTCGTCTAAGTAAATAAACAAAAAGGGTAAACCCCGACCCACACGGTCCATCAGACGTTGGAAAGCCTGTGCCGCATTCTTTAAACCGAAAGGCATACGCAACCATTCAAACAACCCGAACGGAGTAATCGTGGCGGTTTTCTGTATGTCCTCCGGACGCACCGGAATCTGGTGGTATCCTCGCACCAAATCGATTTTGGAGAACACCACCGCTCCTTCCAGCCCAGATGAAAAGTCCTGTAGGTGCGGTATGGGGTAGCGATCAGCCGTGGTGACAGCATTGAGACGCCGATAATCGCCACATGGTCTCCACCCCCCAGATGCCTTGGAGACCATATGCACCGGCGAGGCCCGCGGGCTGTCGGACTGACGGACAATTCCCATTTCCTCCATCTTCCTAAATTCCGCCCGTGCCACCACCAGTTTGTCTGGCGGTAGTCTCCTGGCCCGAGTGAAAACGGGAGGGCCCTCGGTGCGGATGTGATGGACCACGCCGTGCTTGGCCGAAGGCGTGTCAAAATGTTGGATGAGCAGCTCTGGAAACTCCGCCAGGATCTCAGCATACGAGTCAGGGGCCGCGACGACGGCCTGGACAGTTGGGCTGGGCGGGGAGGCGATTGTCGGAGCGACGGGCTCCTTGCCGGCGGAGGGTCGGAGGTCGTTACCGCGGACATCAGGGACCAGTGAAAAAGCCCAGAGAAAATCTGCGCCCAGGATCGCTTGTCTGACGTCTGCTATGATGAATGGCCATTCGTACGTGCGGAGGCCTAACACAAGGGACATCGTCCGTATCCCGAAAGTGCGAATGGGGCTGCCATTAACCGCGATGAGGGTGGGACCTGTCTTACCCGTTCTGGTTTCGAGGTCGGTCGGTGGCACTATACTGACGATGGCTCCCGTGTCCACCAAAAATTCTGTGTCCGTGAATCGATCGTGGACGTAGAGGCGTCGGTTCTGGCCAATCGTAACTGCCCCTATGTACGATCGGCCGAGGCATTTCCCGCGAAGGTACAAGGTGAGCGGCAGTTGCGGGATTCGCTACCCCATCGTAGGTGATAATAGCACCAGCCGCGCTTGTGCGGATCTTTTTGGCGAACAAAAAATTTAATTAAACTTCTTTGAAGATTTTTACACCAAGATGAAAATTCCCATATTTAATAACTGTTTACATTTTGCAAGCCAGGAATTCCTTTGGTTGTTGTGTATTAAGATGTTATTAATTCAGCAGAGAATGTTGTCTTATTTATCATAATTTGTATTTTCACAGAAATCTTAATGGATAGATTTGCACAAAGCGATCAAAGGAATTATTTCTCCTTTTTAATTTTCACAATGTCATGTAGTACGTCAGAGGACAGGTTTTGCAGATCAAATTTAATCCCAGAATTTGGGAATAGATTTTGAAGGTCCGAGGTAATTAAAAGTTTGAAGTCAATCATGGTTGGAGGAAAAATGGAGAACTTTAGATTGGGTAAGGTGAATTCTGTGGCTTGAACTTTGAGGAAACAACACTCACTTTGGTTCATCAAGAAGGTTGTAATACCATCTGAAGTACCGTGCCATTCCAAAAAGATGCTGTCTGACCCTCTGTGGTACTCCAGCACTTTGTCTTTTTTTTGTAATACAGTTGGCTTCTAAATCCAGGCCTTTTAATGAAGTATGAAGCCTTCGTATGTAATCTTACTGATAACATAGAAAAAACATAGAAACATAGAAAATAGGTGCAGGAGGAGGCCATTCGGCCCTTCGAGCCAGCACCGCCATTCATTGTGATCATGGCTGATTGTCTCCAATCAATAACCCGTGCCTGCCTCCTCCCCATATCCCTTGATTCCAATAGCCCCTAGAGCTCTATCTAACTCTTTCTTAAATCCATCCAGCGATTTGGCTTCCACTGCCCTCTGTGGCAGAGAATTCCACAAATTCACAACTCTCTGGGTGAAAAAGTTTTTTCTCACCTCAGTTTTAAATGGCTTCCCCTTTATTCAAAGACTGTGGCCCCTGGTTCTGGACTCGCCCAACATTGGGAACATTTTTCCTGCATCTAGCTTGTCCAGTCCTTTTATAATTTTATATGTTTCTATAAGATCCCCTCTCATCCTTCTAAACTCCAATGAATACAAGCCGAGTCTTTTCAATCTTTCCTCATGTGTCAGTCCCACCATCCCAGGGATCAATCTCATGAACCTACTCTGCACTGCCTCAATTACAAGGATGTCCTTCCTCAAATTAGGAGACCAAAACTGTTCACAATACTGCAGATGTGGTCTTACCAGGGCCCTATACAACTGCAGAAGAATCTCTTTACTCCTATACTGAAATCCTCTTGTTTTGATGCACCCTATAGATTGAACTGATTAACCCACCAATCACCAATTAAAACAGAGGTGGGTTTAATGGAATTGATTTGGATTTTGTTTTACATAACTTGCAATGAATTTACCTTTATAAGAATATTGACTACCATTCAAAACTAGAGTATTTAGATCTGTTGGACTGCTATTAAAATTGTTTCCCATTTGAAAATCCAGACTAAAACTCATTCAAGTAAGTTTTCTGTGCTCATAAACTACCCAACTAGAAGCCAATACACTATTGCAAGGAAGATGGAGGAATACATAAAGGTAACATGGAATAAATTGTTGCAAATGATTACTTTAGATATTGATATTATAAGAAAATAACTGCAGATGCTGGTACAAATCGAAGGTATTTATTCAAAAAATGCTGGAGTAACTCAGCAGGTCAGGCAGCATCTCAGGACAGAAGGAATAGGCGACGTTTCGGGTCAATACCCTTCTTCAGACTTTAGGTATTGAAGTCTGCATATCTATTTTTCAATCTGACTTTTATAAATAATGTAGCACTATAACCTACTATATTCAAATACTGCATACAACGTTTCTGGGCTGGAACTAGATTAAAATGTGAATCATTACCATATGATTAAGATCAGTTTCTAAAGAGTATAAATGAGATCTTGAGCAGAAAGGCTTCAGCGACGTGTAAATTAAGCAAAGCTGAGCATGCTAATTAGCATGTTGGAAGAAGCCACCCATTTTAATGTGACAGGACCCATTTCTCAAATATTTCAACACAGTTTATTTATACTTAGCACTGTATTTTCTCAAAAATTCAGTCCCAGTTTTACCCATTTATCCTGTGTCAGCCTGCTGGTAGACTTTGATAATGTGTTAGATTTGCCTGCCAATTGTGGGCAGAGAATTCCACAAACATACAAAAATAACTGTAACACTGAATTATTCCTACAGTTCTCTGATCTCAATTCATAAATTAACGTTATCCCAATAGTGCAGATCTTTTGTGAAAGTAAGGTAAATAAAAATACAATATAACTGCAGCACTAATAAAATCTTGTCATTTTTCTGGAAATCACAACAATTAGGAAGGGGCACAGAGTGTTTATGATGTCTTTTAAATGCTTTGCTCTTGATTTCTCTCTGAAGAGCTTGGGAGCAATACAATACAATACAATACAATACAATACAATACAATACAATACAATACAATACAATACAATAAATCTTTATATTCATTGTACAGGGGTACAACGTGATTGGTAGTGCGACTTCCATACGATGCAATAAATTAATTAGCTAATCTTTAGACAACCCAGAGATCAAAATTAGAAACAGTTAAAACAGTATAAAGTGCAAATAGGTCTGTGCCAGGTTGATGTGCGACGTGACCATCTGACTCCGCAGGACTGGTTCATAGCAGCTATGGCCCTGGGGTTGAAGCTGTTCCTGAGTCTGGAGGTGCGGGCGTAGAAGGCGTTGTAGCGTCTGCCAGTTCGAACAGACTATTGCAGGGGTGTGAAGAGTCCTTATGAATGCTGGTGGCTTTTCTGAGGCATCGTGTGTTGTAGATGCCCTCCAAGGCTGGTAGCTGTGTTCCGATAGTCTTCTGAGCTCTATGGACTACCCGCTGAAGAGCTCTCCCCTCTGCCCCCGTGCAGCTGAGATACCACACAGGGATGCCATGCGTTAGGATGCTCTCTATGATGCAGTGGTAGAATGTCGTCAGCAGCTGTTGGGGCAGACCAGTGTTTTTCAGTGTTCTCAGGTAGAACAGTCATTGCTGCGCCTTCTTGACCAGCGCAGCGGTGTTAGTGGACATGTGAGGTCCTCCGAAATGTGAGTGCCCAGAAACCTGAAGCTGGACACTCTCTCCACACTGTCCCCATTGATAAATATCGGACTGTATTCCCCATTATGTGACCTTCGGAAGTTGATGATCAGCTCCTTGGTCTTAAAGGTGTTTAGGGACAGGTTGTTATCTGAGCACCAGTCTGCCAGGTTCTGCACCTCCGCTCTGTAGCATGTTTCAACACCGTTGGTGATCAGCCCAATCACCATTGAGTCGTCTGCAAACTTGACAATGGTGGTGGTGTCGAATGCAGGAACACAGTAGTGTGTGAATAGAGAGTAGAGCATGGGACTCAAAACACAGCCCTGTGGTGTGCCGGTACTCAGGGTGATAGTGGAGGACAGGTGCGGGCCCATTCTCACTGCTTGCGGTCGCTCCATCGGAAAATTCAGGATCCAGTCGCATAACGACGAGCTGAGGCCTAGCTGGTGGTATTTGGTGATGAGCTTGGTGGGGATGACCGTGTTGAAGGCGGAGCTATAGTCTATGAATAGCATCCTCATGTACGTGCCCTGTCTCTCCAGGTGAGTCAGGACAGTGTGAAGAGCCAGAGAGATGGCGTCCTCTGTGGATCTGTTGGCCCTCTATGCGATTTGATGCGAGTCCAGTGAGGCAGGGATGCTGGATTTGATGTGTGAGAGGACCAGGCTTTCAAAGTACTTCATGACTATAGGAGTTAGGGCAAATGGACGGTAGTCATTCAGGTTGGTGATTTTTGTTTTTTTCGGCACCGGCACTTTGGTAGCCGACTTCAGGCACTTGGGGACCGTAGCCAGAGATAACGACAGGTTAAAGATCCTGGTGAATACCTCAGCCAACTGTTCAGCACAGTCCCTGAGTACCCTTCCTTGAACTCCATCCAGGCCTGCAGCCTTGCGTGGGTTGACCCTTCACAGAGCGCGTTGTACTTCCTGTGTGCTCAATGTTAAGACCTGTCCCTGCGCCTCGGCTGTGGTTCTTCCACAAGGTGGTGTTGCCAGTTTCGAAGCGGGCAAAGAAGGTGTTAAGCTCGTTGGTCAGTGTGACATCACTGTGGGGGCAGGCAGGGCTGCTCTTTTAGTCAGTGATGTCCCTGACACCCTGCCACATGCTTCTGGTGTCCGTGGTGATGAAGTGGTTTTCCACCCGTTGCCTGTGGATGTCTTTGGCCCTTTATATACCTCTGTTCAGGTTTGACCTGGCAACACTGTATGCTGAAGTGTCACCAGATTTAAAGGCATTGTTGCGTGCCCTCAGCAGGTTCTGTACCTCCTTGTTCATCCATGGTTTCCGGTTTGGGAACATCTTTGTTTCCTTGGCCACTGTGACATTCTCCACACAGCAGTTGATGTAGGAGAGCAAAGTGGATGTGTATTCCTCCAAGTCTACCTCTGAACCGCAGGTCGCCTGTTGTGCAAACAGGTCCCAGTCGATGCGATCAAAGCAGTCTTGGAGTTGTAGGGTGGCATCCTCGGGCTATATTTTGACCGTCTTAATTGTAGGTTTGGTCTTGCAGATGAGGGGTTTGTATGCGGGCAGTAGAAACAGTGAGAAGTGATCGCATTCTGAATTCTGAAATGCAGCAATTCTGAAAGATGAATTTTCTTTTTAAGCACATTCTCAACCCCCGCCATAAAGGGCTTTTTTGCTCATACAGATATTTACTTTTGACATTGCATATATTATCATTGCTTCCAACACTACATATTCAGTCGTCAGGAATGTAGAGCAAAAGCACTTCTGCATCATGACTCTGTCATGTGAGGTATTAAACTTAAGTTTAGAGGTATAGCGTGGATACGCGCCCTTCAGCCCACCAGGTTCGCACTGAACAGCGATGCCCATATACTAGTTTTACCCCACACTAGTTCTATCCTACACATTAGGGACAATTTAGCGAAGCCAATTAACCTAGACATCTTTGAAATGTAGGAGAGAACTGGACCCGGAGAAAATCCACTCAGTCGTAGGGACAATGTACAAATCATATACAGACACAACCCATAGTCAGGTCAAACCCTGGTCTCTGGCGCTGTAAGGCAGCTGCTCTACCACAGTGCCAACAGCAATGGCTCATTCTCAGTTGAATGTAGTTTATTATACAAAAAAAAACCCTTGCAGCATTGGAAAATCTTAGATTGTTTACGGTATGATAAAACATAGTTTGATCTGTTAGTGTTGAACCCCAACAATTTTGTTTTGCAAGACTGCTGAAACTCAGCGATACCACATTTGTATGCCTTTATATAGAATATTTGTTTAATCTTATTTTATGTATTGAGCTGCTGCCAAACAAATCTTGAGCTGGTCGTATTATAAATGTAAATGCTTTGTGCAAAATCAATTTCTTTATTCTGTTGTACATATTAAAATTATCAATATATTTTTGTTTGTTTATATTAAAGTGTGTACTTTAGCTGTGCATGGTGCACAAAGCACAGAGGCATGCATGTTTTTAATCTAGTGTAACTGGCTCTACTGGTGCTATCAAGAGGGTGCAACCTTTCCATGTTAACATGAATATATGACACAGAAGGTTAATAACCCAACACAGAAGTAATGATACAGCTGGCAGTATATAGATAACTCGTGGCAAATTCTTCTTAATCTTCATTTAGACTGATACCTTGGGGGAACACCTACTAAAGTGCAGTTCAAAGTCCCAGTGTGTATAACAAGTTAAAAATTAGGCAAGTTAAAGATAAGTTAAAACAGGTTCAGAAGATAGGGCTTACAATTGATTGTTACAGATTTCTTAAAATTGCAGATCGTTCCCTCCATAACTCCCTGGTCCACTCGTCCCTTCCTACCCAAACTACCCCATCCCAGGGCACTTTCCCCTGCAACTGCAGGAGATGCAACACCTGTCCCTTTACCTCCCCCCTCAACTCCATCCAAAGACCCAAACAGTCTTTCCAGGTGAGACAGAGGTTCACCTGCACCTCCTCCAACCTCATCTATTGTACCCACTGCTCTAGATGTCTACTTCTTTACATTGGCGAAACCAAACGCAGGCTCGGCGATCGTTTCGCTCAACACCTTCGCTCAGTCCGCCTTAACCAACCTGATCTCCCGGTGGCTGAGCACTTCAACTCCCCCTCCCACTCCCAGTCTGACCTTTCTGTCATGGGCCTCCTCCAGTGCCATAGTGAGGCCCACCGGAAATTGGAGGAACAGCACATAATATTTCGCTTGGGCAGCTTGCAGCCCAGCGGTATGAACATTGACTTCTCCAACTTTAGATAGTTCCTCTGTTCCTCTCTTCCCCTCCCCCTTCCCAGTTCTCCCTCTATCTTCCTGTCTCCACCTATATCCTTCCTTTGTCCCGCCCTCCTGAAGAAGGGTCTCGACCCGAAACGTCACCCATTCCTTCCCTCCTGAGATGCTGCCTGACCTGCTGAGTTACTCCAGCATTTTGTGAATAAATACCTTCGATTTCTACCAGCATCTGCAGTTATTGTCCTACACCCTTAACATTGCAGTCTCTCCTTGCATTTTATTTCCAATTCAGCAGCAAACAACTGATTGGTTAAAAAGAGGAAATGCTTCACACACAATTGCCTTTGAAGGAATCAAATATTTTGTAACAACCAGTGCCAGCCCTTTATTTAAAGATCCTTGCAATTAAAAGTATCTGAAAATGAAAGATGAATACTCTCACACACATAAGGCATGCTCTGGCAGAAATGTGTAAGAAGGAACTGCAGATGCCGGTTTAAACCGAAGATAGACACAAAAAGCTGGAGTAACTCAGCGGGTCAGGCAACATCTTTGGAGAGAAGGAATGGGTGATGTTTCGGGTCGAGACTCTTCTTCAGACATGAAAGGCAGAAATGTAGCTGATTTAATACTTTATAGGGCGTTAGCTTTGACTCAGTGTTAGCAGTCATTTCTGAAACAGATGCCTTTGATTCTGACTCTACTCCAAAGAGCAGAATGGAAAATTTAAACTGATGCTCGAGCAAAATCCTGTCAGCGATGCCCTCTTAGTCATTACTTATTAAACAGATATGCTTCTCTTCAGTGAATAGACACAATTATATGGTATTATGTGAAGATGTGCAGAAAAAAATAGTTAGATTCAGGATCATTGTTGCTACTTCAATCATTATTTTCCTTTTGCAAGATTGCCTGACCATGGAGTCATAGTCACAGATCAATATAGCACAGAAACAAGCCCTTTGGCCCATCTTTGTTAATTTAGCAATCTGGGCTTGTCCCTTTCTGCCTGCATTTGGCCCATATCCTTCTAAACAAATACTTTTGAAAGTCATAATTGTATCCACTTCTAAAACTTCCCCAGGCAACTCATTCCAGACATAGCTACCCAAAGAGGCTTCTCTTAACTCTATCCCCTCTCACCTTAAGCCTTTGCTCTCCAGAGATAGAATCTTTTACTCTTGAAAAATACTATGAGCGTTCGATTAATCCATGTCCCCCAATATTTTATATACTTCAATAAGATCACACCTTAACCTCCTACACTACAATGAAAAATAATTCTAGTCCATCCAACCTGTCCTTTTAACTCAACCCTGCAAGTTCAGTTAGGATCCTGTAAATCTCATCTGCGCCTTTTCCAGCCTAATTACATCCTTCCCATAGCCGGGTGACCAGAACTGCACACAGTGCTCCCAGTGTGATCTCAACAATTAATTGTACAGCAGCATCATGAAGTTTCAATGTTTTTACAAAATACCCTTCCCAAGGAATGCCTTCTTCACATAGTCCACCCAACATCTCACAATGCGCTGGAATAACTCAGCCGGTCAGGCAACGTCTCTGGAGAAAGTGGAAAAAGAGAATCCTTTTTCTCCAAAGATGCTACCTAACCCGCTGAATTACTCCAGCACTTTGTGTTTATCTTTAGTATAAACCAACATCTGCAGTTCCTTGTTTCTACATCACTTTTAAGGATCCCAATGTTCTGCAACATTCAGTTCAGTTCAGTTTAGTTTAGTTTATTATCACGTGTACCGACGTACAGTGAAAAGTTTTTTTTATGTGCTTTCCAGCCAGCAGAAATACAATACATGATTACAATCAAGCCATTCACAGCATACAGATACATGATAAGGGGATAACGTTTAGAGCAAGGTAAAGCCAGTAACGTCCATTCAGGACTCTCCAGGACTCTACCATGTAAGTCCTGCCCTAGTTTGACATACCAGTGAAACATCTCACACTTGTCAGAAATAGTTATTTATACATTAACGTTAACATGGGCAACTTGCATCCTCTTGATAGCCATTCACACTAGATACACAGTGAAAATACAAACTTCCCAACTTTAAAGATTCTAAACTTTATCATCGTAATTTCGTTCCGATGTTCCCTATCAACCATAACTGAATAGTATTAATGTATTTTGTTTTGAATAGTGGATAGGTGGATAGTTGAATGGTGGATAGGGGAATCATAGAGTCATACAGCATGAAAACAGACCCTTCGGCACAACTTGGCGGCACAACAGGGCGGCACAGTGGCGCAGGGGTAGAGTTGCCGCCTTACAGCGAAAGCACCGCCGAAGACCCGGGTTCGATCCCGACTACGGGTGCTGTCTGTACGGAGTTTGTACGTTCTCCCCGTGACCTGCGTAGGTTTTCTCCGGGTGCTCCGGTTTCCTCCCACACTCCAAAGACGGTCAAGTTTGTAGGTTAATTGCTTGGTAAATGTAAAAATTGTCCCAAGTGTGTGTAGGATAGTGTTAGTGTGCAGGGATCACTGGTCAGTGCGGACCCGGTGGGCCGAAGGGCCTGTTTCTGCACTGTATCTCTAAACTAAACTAAACTAAACTCATCCATGCCATCAAAAATGCTCCATCTAAGCTAGTACCATTTGCCCACGTTTGGTCCATTAGCCCTCCTATCTATGTAATTGTCCAAGTGTTTTTTTAAATGCTGTTATAGTATCAGCCTCAATAATCTCCTCTGGCAGCTCGTTCTATATACCCACCACCCTCTGAGTGAAAAATTTTCCCTCGGGTTCCTCTTAAATATTGTCCCTCTCACCTTAAACATATGTTCTCTTGTTTTTGATTCCCCTACCCTGAGTAAAAGACTTTGTGCATTTACCCTCTCTATTCTTTTCATGATTTAAATTATGCATGTGTCTGCTTTGTAACAATGTAACAATTACTCGAGTGGAGAACTTAAAGATTCAACATTGACAGAAGTTCAATATTCTGACCGTTTACTAAACCCAACTTGTTCGATGTATAGATATAGTTTATTTTTAGGTATTGGCTCAACACCTATTAAATTTCATATGAACGTTTTTAAATGCTTGCCCGCATTAACTCTTCTTGTTACCTTTCAAAAGATTTAATTAAGTCAGTCACAGCATTCCCTTGGGAAATTCGTGCAGACTCTTCTGGATTAATTCATATCATTCTAAATAATGATCTGTGCCAGCCTTCAATGATTTTTCAATTATTTATAGAACACTGGAATATTGTCTGCTATTCTGCCTGCCACAGTCTAAGAAGGATTTGATTACGCTGGAGACAGTACAAAGGAGATTCACCAAAATGTTGCTTGGATTGGGGAACACAGCCCAACCCAATTGGAAAAGATGTGTAGGAAAGAACTGCAGATGTTAGTTTCAATCGAAGGTCGACACAAAATGCTGGAGTAACTCAGCGGGACAAACAGCATCTCTGGAGAGAAGGAATGGGTGACATTTCGGGTCTGAAGAAGGGTCTCGATCCAAAATGTCACCCATTCCTTCTCTCCAGAGATGCTGCCTGTCCCGCTGAGTTACTCCAACATTTAGTGTCTACCTCCAATTGGGGAAAAAACTGCATAAGGAGGGATTGTTTTCCCTGGAGTAGAGGAGGCCATGAGGTGACCTGATAGACATTTATAAGATTATGGGAGCATATTTAGGGCAGATAGTTATAATCTATTTCCATGGTAGGGGAGCCTCATACAAAAGGGCAGCTTCAAGAAAAATAGGTGATGTTTTGGGTTGGGACCCTTCTTCACACTGATTGTGGTGGGGGGGGAGGGGGTCAGAGGGAAAGGAGGAATGGCAAGATAAAGCCTAGCAAGTTCTATGTGGATACAGGTGAGGGGGGGGTTGTTAGGCAGATGGTCAGATGGTTGGATAAAGGCCATAGATGAAAAGACAAAAGGTGTGAGATAAGAATAGAAGAATTGCGGATTGTGAAGCCCAAGGAAGGAATCCAGTTGGTAGGGGAGAGGTGAGGAGAAATGGGTGAGCATTCAGAAGCATAGTATTAAAATAATTGATATCTTAACAATGTCAACATAGAAATTGGGGAGACAATCACAGATAGCTAGTGTTTAAAAGAAGATTTAATCTTAGTTGCTGAAGATGAAAAGATGTAGAAATGCAGGAAAGAAATTCCAGAGATTTGGATCTTTATGTCTTGGCTGCCAATGATGAAGCCGGTTTGTAGTGTGTAAAAGTGTGAGGGTTTTGCTGAGCTTGCAAGTGACAAGGGATGACTGAGAGTTTCATCAACAGAAGGGCTGAAGTCAGACGTAGAGGCACAACATTTTATGAAGACAGAATTACACCATTTCAGTGATGGAGATCTGAAACAATGGTCATGGAGGGAATCAGATCAGTTGCAAAGGTATGGAGTTAAAAAAGGTCATGACTTTGGTCTTCCCAAGAATTAACTGTGACAACCTGTTTCTCAGTCAAAACTAACTGTTGGACAAAGAGCATGACAGTATAAAAGTAATGGATAGATTCAAAATCTTTCTGGAACGATAAAATTGAGTGTCATCAGAATCCATGTGGCAGCCAAAGCTAATGCTTTAGATTACATGAACTGGAGACAGTAATAAAGGAATCTTGGGGTCCAAGTCCATAACTCCCTGAAATGGCAACACTAGTGCTAAAGAAGGCATATGGTATGTTTGCTTTCATAGGTCAGGGCATTGAGTATGAGTCAGGTGACTCTTTGTCACATTGAGTGACTCATTGAGTATACGATCATGGTGCAGATTTATGGGACTGGTTAGGTCATTTGGAGTATTGTGTGTAGTTCTAGTCACTGCATTACAGGAAGCTTTGGAAAGTCACTGCATTACAGGAAGCTTTGGAAAGGGTGCAGAGGAGGTTTATCTGAATTTTGCATGGATTAGCGAGTATCAGCTACAAAGAGAGGTTAGACGGATTTGACTTATTTTCTCTGGAACACCAAAGATACAGCGCGGAAACAGGCCCTTCGGCCCACCAAGTCCGCACCGACCAGCGATCCCCGTACACTAACACCGTCCTACACACTGGGACGATTTTACATTGATACCAAGCCAATTAATCTACAAACCTGTACGTCTTTGGAGTCTGGAACAAAAACGAAGATCTCGGAGAAAACCCACACGGTCACGGGAAGAATGTACAAACGGTACAGACAGCAGCCGTAGTCGGGTCAAACCCAAGTCTCTGGTGCTTTAAGCACTGTAAGGCAGCAACTCTACTGCTGCGTCACCATTCCATCAGGTTGCGAGAGACCTGATAGAAGTATATAAAATGATGTGAGGAATTGACAGAGTAGATAGTTAGAACTTTTTCCTAGGCTGGAAATGTCAAACACTAAAGGGGCACAGCTTTAAAGAGAGAGGGCCAAGGAGATGTGTAAGGCAAGTTTTTGATAAAGAGTAGTTGGCATCTGGAACATGCTGCGAAGGGGTGGTGGTGGAGCCAGGTACAATAGAGACATTTAAGGGGCTTTTAGAGGGCACATGATATGTAGGGAATGGAGAGATATGGAAGGTGTGAAGGCAGGGGAAATTAGTTTAACGGCATCATGTTTTGCATGGCCATTGTAGGCCAAAGAGCCTGCTCCTGTGCTCTTCTGTTCAATATTCTATGTTCTATGCTTGTACTCATGGTGTTATTTAATGCATTGCTAACTATATCTCATCTGTCAATGCTGGTTTATAATAACATACATTATTTGCAGTTGTGAAACATCAGTGTTATTGGTCCAGATCTTGGTGCAACAGTTCCAAACGGAATTGCCACTATTTATTGATTTTAACTGAAGTAAATCCCAGACTTCCATGCACTTCAAATTCAGCAGTGAACAGATTATAAATTATTATTATTATTTGTAATTATTGTCACATATATTCACAGGTATTGCCACATGTCGAGTGAAAAGCTTTTGTTTGCGTGCTATCCAGTCAAAGAAAAGATCTTCTGCCACTGGACTCCACATGAAGCTTCATCTTGTTAAGTTCCCTCAGGATTTATTAATAATTTTCATTTGATATTTGTTATGTAGCGGCTAATACTGTATTAAAATTACAGTAAACTGGAACTTTTTATTTTAGTATCTCATTTTGCAAATTTCTTCTGACAATGAATTAATTGTTTAAACAGAGATAGAATAATCATATGGTAACCCTCTCCAGTTCAAAATATGAGATATTCTTTTTGTCCCAATAGCCAGAAGTAGTAGCATGGGAGACTTAATTAGAAAAGAGGAATACTCAGTAAGTCAGTCACTAATTTTGTTCTTGAAAAGTAGTCCATGTTATTCCCTGTAGTTTCGATTGAGCCTTGTGGTCTAAGGGCAGATTGGATGGGGAAGCACAACTCAATGCTATTAAGGATGTTAACCAGCCTGAGAAATAAATCATAAAAAGTCACAATACATAAAAAGAGAATATATGCTAATTACTTCCCTGGGCATTCTTGCCTATCAGGGGTTTGAGGGAAAAAATAAAATCTATGTCAAATGTCTTGCTCATTTTATAACATGTTTTTGTAATAACTTCTTATCATATCATATATATACAGCGCGGAAACAGGCCTTTTCGGCCCACCAAGTCCGCGCCGCCCAGCGATCCCCGTACATTAACACTATCCTACACCCACTAGGGACAATTTTTACATTTACCCAGCCAATTAACCTACATACCTGTACGTCTTTGGAGTGTGGGAGGAAACCGAAGATCTCGGAGAAAACCCACGCAGGTCACGGGGAGAACGTACAAACTCCTTACAGTGCAGCACCCGTAGTCAGGATCGAACCTGAGTCTCCGGCGCTGCATTCGCTGTAAGGCAGCTAACATCTTGGCTAACATCACTCCAATGGTTCAAGCTATATCTCATATATGATGGTTTCATGTGTTTAAAGGGCCTGTCCCACTTAGGCGATTTTTATGGCGACTGCCAGCGACTGTCAAAGTCGTAGCAGATCGCCAAACTTTTCTTTTACCCGACGACAATAACCACGACAATGCCGAGTCAGGTCGAGATTACACCATCTTCTGAAACATCGCAAAAATTCCCACGCTGTCAATGCTTCTCCGGCGTCCTGGTTTTCGCTCAAATTACTGACAAGTCGGTAAGTACTTGAGAGTTTTGAACTATAACACCTTGTATGGGTTACTTAAAAACCAAGTTTCACTGTAACAAGGAATAAACCGGATTTACTTCCAGTTTCCTAATAGCAGTATTAAAAAAATTAATTGTAAAAGCGGTTCAGTGGATTTTTGTGAAAAGTGTGTGGGCATTCTTTGAAAATGTAAGGGAGATGCATATCTGGTTTCTGGGTTGAATATCTGGGTTTGGAGATCACTTTAATTGTAATGGCTAAGGCCAAAAACATCGCGAAAATTCCCACGCTTACCCGACCGTCAAACAATCGCCTCCAATCTACCTGTGAAATGTCCTGACGGTAAATAAATTTGTTAAACACAAGCATTTTACGGTATTTTGAAATGACTTTACTTATTTTAATATTATGTGCTTCTAATTGCATCTTAAGAGAACCTATCAAACCTGGGGACAGCATGCGACAGCGCCCGCAATAAGCAACGATACCTGGCGACAAGCCAGCTGTCGCCGAGAAATTTCAAACCGTTTGATTTCTCAGCGACGCGCTGAGATCCACTACGATCCATTATAATCTTTGGAAGACTCCTCACGATCATGCCCGCGACACCCCGGCGAACTATCGGCGACAGCCTAGTCGCCGGCAGTCACTTTAAAATTGCCTAAGTGAGACAGGCCCTTAACTCTGACCCAATGAGACAAATGATAACCCCCTGCTTCTTGAATTCAGGACATTTTCATAAGAGAATTAAATATATATTTGAAAAATAATTGATCAGTTTAAAGGAAAGAGCAAGTACTGGGACTCATTGATTACTCATTTAAATAACATTGTGACCATTGTAGGCTGAATGATCTCATTCTGTATCATATGATATTAATTTTCCAGGACACGGTATGCCCAGGGCAAACAATTATATATTTTTGTTTTGATATATATGCTGAAAACAATAAGGATAATTTCCAACTCTTTTCCCCAAGGCTGTATACTGGTCAGATAGATTCCACATGCTCTGCAGAACGGAGATGCATTTTGTTTGGCTAAAATTAACTGAAAACATCTCCAAACAGTGTTTACTGTAAAATGTTGAGATATGATATCAAATTGTATTGTATCATTTTAGTATCTCAACTAATAATATTCTTCCCCTGGCTTTTCAATGAATTAATTGGTCTGAAGAAAGATTGTTGGAAGCTTTCTGAAAACTCAGACCTTTCCTTCATCACTGGTGAATTACACGAGGATAGGATGAAAATCAATAACTAATTTTGTTAAGGAGAGAAATAAAAAAAGATCAATGTTAGGAGGAATGAATAAATATATGGAAAGTTATGATACTGAATTAAGCTGTTCAACCTTTTGAGTTTATGCAAAATAGCAAAATAATCATATGATCCCACTCTTTGCCAAAACTCTGCAAACCCTTCTCCCTCAAGTGCATTTCTAATCCTCATTTGAAAGCATCAATTGATTTTGTTTCTACCAACCTTGGGGGAAGTGTATTCAAATCATAACCTACTATCTGAGTAAAGTAATTTCCTTCACCTTAACCTTGTATCTTTTCCCCCAAAAAATTAAGTTTGTGTCCCTTGGCCCTTGAACCATCAATGGATTCAAGAGAGAGTTAGAAATTCTCCATTTAACATCTAGGTTCACAATAAATCTGCAGAGATGCCAAGTCAAGTAAATGGTACTTGGGAACTGACTTGCAGGAGGTCAGCTGCCATCACCAGAAGTGGATTAAGTTGGCCCAAGTGAACTTCAAAGTGCCTCGAATCCCAACAGGTGTTTAGGACCTTCTGGAATTGTGAAGCATGAAGCCAAATTTCAGATCTTTGGGCTCTTGGTCTCACCTGAAGTTCTCCCTCTGTGATTCTTAGACAGCAGAAATGATACCTTCATCGTGAGCAATGTGCAATCACTGCTTTGTTTGATGCTTGGTCTTTATAATAGATCCCGTGTGTGGCTGCAGAACTTGTAAACAGTAAATAATCAACTGAAGAAAAATCCACATGGAAGATAGGATCTTGGTTCCAAAATACCTACAGGCCTAACATATTTGATTATCAATATACACAACATTTTGCATAGTTTTCTCAAAAGGTGAGAGGTCGGTGGTGTTTAGCTTCAATGGGAGTGCATTTCATATACTACCCTAGAAGGAAGAAAATACTACAGTTGAAAAACTCCTCTTTGACCAACAAATTTCATTTTTCCACGCTTTCCTACATGAGATATAAGGTAAATGTCACATGTAAATATTCCTAAATGCAGTTAAATGCATTGCAACCAGCTCTATGAGTAACAGATGAATGCAGATCTTACCAATGCTGGGATCTTCAAAGCAGATGTTTTGGATTATTTTTTCTCAATCGGCAATCATAGTTCCATTTACATAAATAATAACAATTCTCTTGAATAATTAAAAGATGGAAATTAAGTTCTTACTCTGCTGTAAACACTCAATTTTTTTCTCATTACTGATCATGCCAAAATTATCTCTGTCAATTTTTCACAATTATCTAGAAGCAAGGAACTGCAGCTGCTGATATATAAAATAGGATCAAAGTGCTGAAGTAATTCAGTGGGTCAGGCATGTTGTCAGGCTGCCTGAACTGCTGAATTACTCTCGCACTTTGTGCCTTTTTTGTCTCAAGAATCTATTCCTCATCTGACTTTCATTTCGGCACTCATTAAAGACAACAACCAAATTCCAAGATAATACTCCTAAGGTAAACAACACTATAAACAGTATTTACTTCAGTCTTTATTTCCCTTCAGCCTTGCAAAAGATCACTGGGCAATTATTCTATGGGACATATGGGACATATGAGCATCAGATGGCTTGATTCACAAAATGTCCCTGGTTTACTATTGTAATCAACACATTGTCTTAAAACCTATTTGGTTCACTGAGTTTCGTTAGGGAAGAAATTGTGTAATGGTTCCCTAGCCTGATCTATCTGTGACTCCAGGAGCACAGCAGTGCTTTCATCTTAATTCTTCACTGAGTTCAGGGGTAATTAAGATGGGCATTGATGCCAACATTCCATAAAGAGATTTTAAAAGGTCAGTGATACAGCACCACAATTAATTATTCTGTTCTATAATAGACCCTCAGTTATTTATTATCAACAATAAGACTCTAAGTTGTGGATTTTCAACTAAACACCTGCAATCCTTTCTAAATCAATGTCATTACAGCAATATACCACGGTACAGAATGCCCATTAAGAATCTAATCTTAACCTGACATATGGGATTAGAATCATTCTTCCCTCAGGTGTTCCCGAGTGGGTATTAATCACCAGAAATAGAAAAAACTCAAATCTGTCATTGTATTAATTCTTATGTCATGACAGCAAAACTTAAAATTCAGTACCCGTCAAGGCTTAAAGGAGATTATGTCAATAGTCATCCCTTATTAACTGATCCTAGCTTGGTCCATAATTTTCAGATGCATTCTTCTGTCATTTTCTCCGGACTGTGTCACTGGGTTTGGGGAGGAAATGATTAAACAAGTATTCGCTTTTATGCTGAGCACTATTGCTAATAATACCACTCACAAAAAGATAATAATGAGAATGTCTGTAGAGTCAATGCAATATTAATACTTTAATTTCCCATAACAGAATAAACTTTATCAGTAATAGCACCAAATGGATGTCAGTGAAGCAACGGTCTTTTGATTTATTGGAAAGGAAAGTTGAATTAAATGGAGAAGAAAATCAGACAGATCACAAGCAAGGATGTTGATTTCCTCTCAACCATTTTCTACTTCAGGTTGAACACTGATTTTCTGGCGCCGCTGGTTCCAGATCTTTTCTGGATTATCCAGTTTTCTGGACCGACAAAGGTCATGTGATAATGAAACGACAATGCACACTGGGCTTGCTAATGACATCCCTCTAAAGCACCATGGAGTAGCAGAAACTTAAACAAAACAAATATTAAATGTAAATAAATCAATGGAATGACCTGCCGACTCATCCCCGGCTCACACCGTCTCATTGGCCGTTTACAGCCCTGGGTCCCGACTCACAAGGTGCACCAGCGAGCCATTCTTCACCCACCAAAAAGGACACAAAGTGCTGATATAATTCAATGGGTCAGGATCTCTGGAGAACATGGAGAGGTGACATCGGGACCCTTCCTCAGATTGATCCAGTCGGCTGAATTACTCCAGCAAGTGTGCCGTTTCATTTTAAAGCTACGCGCCGATGCCACTGGTCTGCACCAGCGAGCCCTTCTTTACCGGTTCACATGGCTATTGTTGCGACTCACATTGTTAACCCCTGACGACAGCACTATCGTTGCACTTGCCACTCGCAGTGCCATCTTTGCAGTTCAGGCAATTTCAACTGTGCTCTTGTAGTGTTTTCCAGATTATAGGGTTGCACGGACTATCAGTTGCCAGAAAAGTGGTGTTTAAACTGTTTTCTGAATCAATGCAAAATGTTTTGTGCAAATAGAAATAGACAATAGACAATAGACAATAGGTGCAGAAGTAGGCCATTCGGCCCTTCAAGCCAGCACCACCATTCAATGTGATCATGGCTGATCATTCTCAATCAGTACCCCGTTCCTGCCTTCTCCCCATACCCCCTGACTCCGCTATCCTTAAGAGCTCTATCTAGCTCTCTCTTGAATGCATTCAGAGAACTGGCCTCCACTGACTTCTGAGGCAGAGAATTCCACAGATTTACAACTCTCTGACTGAAAACGTTTTTCCTCATCTACGTTCTAAATGGCCTACCCCTTATTCTTAAACTGTGGCCGAATATCTGTGGTGAAACTGATTTTCAGAGTTCAGGGCTCTTAGAATCCAAAATTAAAACTCATCCCAATCAGAACCTGATCGTAACCAATCGTAAGCCAACTAACACCAGAGAACTTACAGTTCCTTGATGTTCAACCAATCCAATGCCATCATCACCAGGAATCCCATCCTTTTGCAGGCAAACAGTTCACAGTGCCGACCCACTCAACTCAACGTTGCAGGGCTCCTGTAATTGTCCAACTTTTAAAACTTGATTCCCTAAAATTCATGGTCCCCTAATCCTAAAACACTTTAGGGTGACGTTTCGGGTCGAGAACCTTCTTCAGACTCTCTTGACCCGAAGCATCACCCATTCCTTCTCTCCAGAGATGCTGCCTGAGTTACTCCAGCATTTTGTGTCTATGTGTCTATCTTTGGTGTAAACCAGCATCTGCAGTTCTTTCCTACCTAAAACGCTTTAAATGAATTTACTTTTTTTCCTCTCCTCTTTCAATCAAGCTTGCAACTGTCCATAATGGAGTCCTGCAAAGTCCAAGTCACATCCGTTGCCAGAGGCTAGACACATGCAGCACATTCTGAGAGTGTGCAACAATTCATCACCTCAGGAATCAAACTCAGACGACAGAGTCCCCAACCATTGCCGCACTGACTCAGCATCTTAAAACCAAATGCAATTGTTCATAAACAACATTTTATTTAACTCACAGTTTAAAAATGATGAAATGTCAGGATGATGAAATATACATGTACATAAACAGCAACATTTCATTTAACTCACAAAGTTAGTCTTGAAATGATGTAATGTCACTTTCATCCCACACCAGAAAGGTCTTGGGGCCCTCGGCTTCTTTCTTAAACCAGTTTCCCTCCATCAACACACTCATTAGCTGAGCTAAACTTATTCAATTAATTCAATTAAGTGAGATCTTATTGAACTCCACTTATTTTCTGTGACCACCTGCTCTTTTCCAATGGGGCATATTGTACTTTGATGATCCAGCACCTCATCTTTCCTCTGGGTACATTATAGTCATTCAGCTACTGCATCAAATTCACCAATTTTTAGTGACAAAGAGCCAATTAATGTGTTGTCCATAGTCTCTGGGCCATGGAGTCATACAGCACCGAAAAAGGCCGTTCAGCCCATCAGGTGCATGCAACCTGTTGTACCTATTCGCACTAACCCCATTTAAGTTCTGTGCAGATAAATGTCTTTTTCTTAAACTTAAACTTTTCTCCCTCCAAGGACATTGCCTGATCTGTTGGGGATTTCCAGCATTCACCTTTTGGTTCCAGATTCAGCATTAGCTCTGACCAGCATTTTGCAGCTTTAACCTGGTCCTTTGTTTATTTTCTTTTTCAAACGTCCCTTACAAATCAATTAACTCGATGACAGTGGGATCCCACTCAGCAGTGGGATCTCCTGGGCAGTCCTGGTCTACCCTATCAGAGATATTCCTGTTTTCCCTCTCCATCCCGCTGTTATTCTCTGTGTTTCCCAGTTCTGATAAAGACTCTGCAACCTGAAACATTTGCCAGATACAGAGGGCCAATTGACATGACCCTCAGCACCTAAGAGGCATCCAGTAACAGTCTCAGATTCTAAGAGGCAAGTATAACACTGTGGCATTATCCCAGGAGTAATGCTGTCAAACCCTTTTGGACTTCTAATGCCTACATCTGTCAGAAGGCATTAAAACCTATTCAATGGGATCTATAGTTTTAAGAAAAGCATACTTTATGTTTTTTTTCATGTTCATTCAAAATTCTGTAAATAATATTTACAATAAAGTAAAATAAAGTAAAACAATTCAAACATACCTTTTTAGTTTAGTTTAAAGATACAGCACGGAAACAGGTCCTTCGGCCCACCGAGTGCGCGCCAACCAGCAATCCCCGTGCACTAGTACTATCTTACACACTAGAAACAATTTGTAATTTTTACCTAAGCCAATTAATCTACAAATGTGAACGTCTTTGGAGAGTGGGAGAAAACAGGAGCACTCAGAGAAAACACTCGCAGTCATGGGGAGCAAGGACCAGGGCTGTAGCCAGGATCGATCCCGGGCCTTTGGCGCTGTAAGGCCGCAACTCTACCGCTGCGCCACCCTGCTGCCCCATTTAGCTGCATTAATTTTTTCCTGGAGAGTCAACAACCCTCTTAAGTAGAATAGATTTTCTGTCTAAATGCCAACTACCGAGACTGTCGTATGCCGCGCGTTGTGTTTGGCTGCCTGCCACTGTATGTTTCTTTTTTTTTTTTTCCTGGTCAGATGTGCAGCACTTTGGTCAACGTGGGTTGTTTTTAAATGTGCTATACAAATAAATTGACTTGATTTGACTTGACTTGAAAAGACTGGAGCGACTGGGAATACACTGGAATTTAGAAGGATGAAAGGGGATCTTATTGAAACATATAAGATTATTAGGGGATTGGACAGGCTAGAGGCAGGAAACATGTTCCCAATGTTAGGGGTGTCCAGAACCAGGGGCCACATTTTAAGGATAAGGGGTAGGCCATTTAGAAAAGAGATGAGGAAAAAGTTTTTCACTCAGAGTTGTAAATCTGTGGAATTATCTGCCTCAGAAGGCAGTGGAGGCCAATTCTCTGGATGCTTTCAAGAGAGAGTTAGATAGAGCTCTTAATGGTAGCGGAGTCAGGGGGTCTGGGGAGAGGGCAGGAATGGGGTACTGATTGTGGATGATCAGCCATGATCACATTGAATGGCGGTGCTGGCTCGAAGGGCCGAATGGCCTACTCCTGCACCTATTGTCTATTGTCTATAGTCTATAGTCTCTAGTGATGGAGAGAGTCGAAGGAGCTTCATCGGTAGGCAGTCAGCTAAATTCAATTTGTTGTTCACAGCAAAGATGGCAAGGATAGATATCCTGGGCAATCAACAACATTATAGAAGATATTTTAGAGTAGGGGAGGGAAATGAATTTCACTGGCAGAAATTTTGTCATGATAATTGTGACATTAAAAAAGGTGCATTTGGTTTGAAAATTTTACATTCAGGCAAGTTATGGCATGAATTACTAAAGGAGTGGTAGCAACAAAAATATTAATAACTTTTGGGAATTGGTTCTGTTGCTACAGAAAAATAATTGTAGAGCTTTAGAGGAATGAGGGCATAAGATCTTTCAACAAGCATGACAGATCAAATATCATCCATCATGTAAGCCTAGGGTTGTAAAGGAAGGAACTGAGTAAGATTGGAAGATTTAATCCTCAGGTTCAATTTTTACAAGTTTTGCCATTGGTTGAAAACAGCAAGTGATCTTCTATTTTATATACCCTCTATTTAACATAATTTGTAACGATGATATAAGGAAACAACAAAAATCTCAGAAACTGTCATAAAACAAGTATGGAAACAAATTAAATGACATTATGCATTATTTTTTCCAGGTTAACAAAAAATGTTGGATAGTGGATCAGACAACATTTACAAATTCTCAGCAGAGTAAAGCTTAGATACAAATAACAACTTCACCTCCAAATTCATGGATTGATAAATACATCAAAACTGAAAATAACCAATTGGATAAATAAAACTGGAAAAATATTGGAAGAATACCATATAGGAAAATAAATCTGTATATGGAAGGGAGCCAATTTCATACAGTTTCTTTCAACGTGTTTTAATCATCAGATTATTAATCTAATTTTAAGAGGCTTTCAATGATTTGTCAACAGAGGTTAGATAAAAGAGAATCAACAATCATTTATAGAGATAGCTGCATGCCAGCAGGCATCCCCCATTCCTAAATGCCTTTGCAAAAATATTGGCCTTCCACCTTCTCAAACTGCTTTTGGCCTTTTGGTAAATGTTCAACCTCAATATGGTAGGTAGGTAGTTCCAAGATTTTGATAATTTGACAATGAAGGAATGTATGGTATGGTATGGTATGGTATTTTATTTGTCTGTTTTTTTGTTTATTTTGTTTTTTAATTGATGTCTTTTAACATGTTCGAAATAAAATAAAATGAAATGAAATGAAATGAAATGAAAAGTACCGAAGTACAGCGAAATTCATTTTGTATACAATTCAGTACAAGTATCATTATACATATGCACTCAGATACATATTAGATATGCATCTCAGATATAGTAGAAGTGTAATAGCATTAGTACAGTGAGACAGTATACAGAGTCGCCAGTTTGGCGCCATTTTCAAGTCAACACAAGTGTTTTTCCAACTGAGGTTGGCATGTCCTTGGAAGGAAATTGCAGCTGTTCAACGGTTGACCTTGTCCCTCTTGGTAGTTAGTGGAGGTCAACAGGTTTGGAGGATGCTTTCAGAGAAAATTCAGTGAATAACTACAGAACACTTAGTAGATGGCACACATTACATTGATACTGCTTCCATTCTTGGAGAAGAGAATATTTAAGATGATGGATTCATGCAAAACTCTCTTTGCATTCCATTGACTTCTTCAGTGCAAGCCACTCCAATGTGACAAACTCTTCTTTGTACCTTATATCCTTTCCAGCTCAATAAAATAGCTTACCTCTGCTGATACTGTCTGCAGCTGAAACCATCATTTGCTTTGTCCCCATAGGCTCAATTACTGTATGCTATCTTAAACATTTCCATTGTCCACCTATGCAAACGCAGGCTCACACACCAAGCTGCTCACCAATTTGAATTCATTTCTGCAAAACAATGACACAAATATAATTCTCACATTATTGCATCTACAACCCATCCCTGTCTTTGCAGCCTTCACAACTACAACATTGATCGCAACTGTCTGAGTCTATCCTTTCTTCCAACTTTTACTTCATTTCAAATGATTATGCCAATCAACCTGGAAACTGGAGTTCCCTTGGTAAACCAAAAACTGTTTCAAACATCTTTGATGTTCTGAAATTTTCAGTTGAGAAAAGAACAATTGGTCCTTTAAGATATAACACAAGTTGCCAGAGTAACACAGCAGATCAGGCAGCACCTCTGGAGAAAAAAGGATGGGTGACGTTTTGGGTCGGGACCCTTCTTCAGACCTCTGACCCTTCTTCAGACTTCTGACCAGAAACATCACCCATCCTTTTTCTCCAGGTATGCTGGCTGACCCGTTGAGTTACTCCAGTACTTTGTGTGTAACTTTGGAATAAACCAGCATTTGCAGTTCCTTGTTTTTATAGTTGGTCCTTAATTGGACATTAATAGGTAAACATATCATCTGCTCCCACTCAAACCCTCCCTACATGTACTCAGCCATATAATTTTCCCATCTTCTCCTTTAGGATCACCCTTAAACGCCAATCCCTTGATTCCCCCTTTGTACTTTTCCTATGGTTCAAAATCCACGTATGTCCAAGCGTCTCTAGAAAGTTTGTTTGTTGATTTGTTGTTGCTATGTGTTGCCTTCCATCTATCAGCACAAATCTAAACCTGACTCCTGTCTTGGTATAGTGAGTTAAACATTATCAGAGAAGTAGTAATAATAAAACAAGTATGTAGCCAACCATACGCCAAAACATAATGTCCAAAGATATTGTGTAGGAAGGAACTGCAGATGCTGGTTTAAATGCTGGAGTAACAGCGGGGCAGGCAGCATCTTTGGCGAGAAGGAAGGGGAGAGAGTCTGAAGAAGGGTCACGACCTGAAACGTCACCCATTCCTTCTCTCCAGAGATGCTGCCTGTCCCACTGAGTTACTCCAACATTCTGTGTAGATCTTCTGTACAAGGATATTGGCTAGGCATGTTCTCTTGAGTAACACTTGTAATGGTGCTTGGGCTTCTATGCTGAATGACTAGCAATTCTAAATGTGCCACTAACTACTGATTACATTGATACTCTGATATATGAACCAAGGAAGTTGACAGATACCCGAGTGAAAAGCCCAGAACCAAAATTAGCGATCGGATTTTGGGATATGCAATCAAACATTTAAAATCGATGAAGTGAAACCCCATCACTCAGAGGGTTGAGAAATATGGAAGTTTTTATTTCATGGTGCTGTTGCTCAGTTTTGATATATCAGGGCATACATCAAAGGAATTTTGAGGGGTTAGTATATCGAGATGATTGGGTAAAGTAGAGTTGAGGTAGAAATAGTACAGCAAATTCAAAGCTTACTCCCTAATCTAATTTCTTTTTTTAATATATTTTTACATGTATTTCTACATTATACCTTTGAATACACTTCAAAATCATTTATTGGATGTAAAGCAATTTTAGACCTTTAGAAGTTATGAAAGCATTGTATTAATGCAAGCATTTCCTCAAATGAGTATACAAAAAGGAAGTATATTTTATGTAACCAGCTCTCTGTTGAGTAAAGGAAGAAAAAAATCAAAAAATGGATATGTGGAGGAGCAAAATGCTTTCAATGGGGAAAGTGACTTCAAAAAGGTTGAATGTAGATACATGGAATTACAGCAAGAAAGTGACTGAGACAAGGAGACAGTAAAGCAATTGATGACACAAAGCACTTCTTCATGTTGTGGGCACTCTTTTCAAAAGTAAATGGTGTGAAAATGCTGGATCATTGAAAATGCAAAGATTCTATCATTATAGGAATATGGGTCAATATATTTGAGATGTGCTAAAATATTTTGTAGCCTGTAAAAATAACATTTTACAATTCAATGTACGGAATGGCAGTGAAATCTCTACAGAGTGTTCCTGACCCTCAGCTGTAATGTGGAGGAGGAACTGGGGGGAAAGCAAGGAAACAGTGTAAACAGCTGTTTATATCCACCTCGTGGTTTTAACTGATGTTGTGGTGGGAAATTCCAGCTGTTTACCTTCATTCTGCCCTCAACATTGTGTACACTTTATCCAAAATAGAACCATATCAAACACTTCAGCTAAAGATTCTTCTTGGGATTTACTGTTGCATAAATGCTTTATCACGAGTTTGAAGAGCATCTCCCCTGTATGCCTCCTTTCACTCTACTAATCTATCTACAAATGACATGGAGGTCGTGTTAAGTAGGTTTTAAAAGAGCAATGAGCCATGTAGGATCATGAAAAAACACTCCCTGCAAAACAAAAACTCTCAATGTTATTTACACATCAAAGACCTGCACATAAGAATCACATTTCTTCTTTTGAAATGCAGTGTAATGCTTAAAGTAAGTCAATTTATGTTGCATTATGTCAATATATAATATACCCTAAGAAAAACATTTTCTGCAGGCATTCAATTAGTTTTGAAATTCAGACAAGATCCCACATGAACTTGACTGTCTTAGGTTATTTTAAACAGTGCCCTCTCTTTGTTTTGTCTGGATGGTGAATTGCTTTCAGTTAACTACCCTGCTGTGTGGTGCATATCTTTTCTCTTAACTCTCACACTGAGAAATATTTCATGTCTTAGTCATGTAAAATTGACTGGCATTTTAACCCTTCAAATAATAAATGGAACAAATGTGGTTGAACTTCCTGACCTCAGGTGCTCACAACTCACTGGCACTCTGGGTTCAGGCTCAAGCCCGCCCATACTGAGAGTGTTTTCTGTTAGTCACTTGTCCAGTCGTAAAGTATCTTCAAATTGTCCTTCAGGAAAAGCAACACATGTGTGTGCATGTAAAAATCATTAGCTTACTTGAATGGAACGTAATCTATTCTCATTATAAATTGTGGTTTGATGCAGAAATTAGTTATTTTTAACCACCAATGGTTCGTTAGTTGGACCAGAATATCTCGATAATATGCTACGGGTGAGAACTTGAATTTTATTCTCACTGGAAATATTGTAGATGAAGGAATGTTTGACTAAATATTCAAACGATCCAAAAGATATGGTGACACACTGTCATTGTTGGCCTGTGAAAGTGAATGTAAATTAAACAGACAACAAGTGAAGCAAAGCATTGGAAGAAACAAAGGATTCTCTAGTTAAGCCATGAGGTCCCATGTTTTTGTATAAGTATTTATTCAAAACTAGTTAGAATATCTGAAGAAATTTTACTATTATATAGGAAAATGACCAAGAGACACATTACTAACATTATAACATAATATTAAGTTACTGTACTTAAAACTTAGAGATGTTGTCTCATTAATTTTTGCATCCATTATTTTGAAGGATAATTTTCTATAATTCCTAAGAAAATAAGATGGAAGAGTATAGTTTTCACCAGGATCTGCAGAACTTTGAAAGATTTAGTTGCTCTATAATAACCATGTTGCTAATATTATTTACCAGCAAGTATAAAGCACACAGCAGTTGCATTGTAGCAGACTAAATGCTTTGACTTTCAGGACAGTATTATATTTCAGCTGAGTTGACTGGACCAGCCACTTTCTCCATATCTCAAGTAATCGCGCACAAACCCCATCCCCCCCCCAGCTTTGCAGCAGAGGTCTCCCACCTTACAGATGAAAAACTGCTCGGGATACTGGTAAGAAACATTGTTCTTTGATGAAATACATTAAAATTTGGCGAGTGGATTACAATCTATAGGAGTCCCAGTGCTGTTGTAGTGGGGGTCATGTGTAACTTGTTGACATTATTTAATGATAACCTCCTGAAAAGTCCTTGGCATTGTTTTTTGTTTATCGTGCTACTTGCCTAATACCTTCAATATCTGCTGCACAGAATTATATAGGTGCAATATTTAAAGGAAGTTCGACGTGAAGACATCAAAATGAAAGGCAAAGCTACCAAGTGGCAACGTTAGACTGAATGCAACATATTACCTTTACAATACAACTGCAGTAGAAATGGTTCGAATTGGTCAGCAAATATGCATTAAAATACTAAAATCTGTCATTTTATCCTTTCCTATTTTCTTTCAATCCCTTCAATGTCATTATTTTAAGGAATTATTTACTTATTTGTTAAACTAATTTGCAAACACTGCTTTAGCAATTTCTGGCAGAGAACCTTACATTTCATCAACCATTGTGTGAAGAAGATTGCTCTAATATTTCCATTTCATTTTATTTTTATGTGATCCTATACTTTACCTCTCGATACTATCTCACCAAATAATCATGATGATTTGCCATTATTTGCCTTTCACAATCTGAAGAGCATCTTTCAGACCAACTTTTAACTTTTTATTACGTGAAAAGAAGCTCTAACTTCTCAATTCTTTCTTTACAACCACAACTCAATTTCACTTGCACTGAAGAGTCTATTGGCCTTCTTTTCTAGAAATGTGCAGGGAGCTGAAAGGCTTGTTTTTGCACTGTATCTCTAAACTAAACTAAACTCAATTTCAAAGTCCTCTTTGCTGCCACTCCAGTTCCACCCTCCATAAACTAGGTTATGAAAAGTGAACCATCTGTATCCACCCCAGGCAAAATTACATGTCCATCACTACAAATTTGCTGCAACATTAAATAAAAATAAGTTATTCTTTTCATCAAATTCTTCTATAGTCTCATCTATCATTTTCCTCAATATTTATGCACCCTTAACTCATCTGAGTCATGTAAAATGCCTCAGTCCAATGCTTTGGAAACATCTAAAACCATTTCTTTCTTTCAATTTGTATCATCTGTGACAGTGTCCCCTCCCTCAGATGCCACTCTGATCCCGATCACTGGCAGACAGGCCAGGAGAGGTCAAACCTCAGCATCATTGATAACAGCTGGGTCCAGATAGCTGATATTGGTTTGGTCACTGAACCTCGTCAGCCTCCTTCCTATAAAACCCAGGCATTCTAGGGGGTGGGACGGGATGACCCTGTCACAGGTTCAAGGCTAAGCCATTGGGACAAAGCTGACAACACCCTGTGTCAAGACTGGACTGCCGGGAAGAAGCCCTAGACAGCCTGTGAGTCTAAGAATGGTTGGGGCAAGCCTGAGATGCCAGTGCCTCTTCCTGCCCACAGACAATAAGGCACTGCATCAACACAGAGGCAAAAACCGAGCCACCAAGATAATCCAGAGACTGCCAGCACTGTCTCCTCAAGCACCAAAGCTGATAAACCTGAGTGCCAGCACCTCCTCTTGAAGCAAGGGTAAACTGCAGAGAGAAGCCGTTGATTACCAAGAGTCCTCCTTCAAGACCAGGACTGGGCTGTCGGAACAAACCCGAGATCTCCAGTGCCACTGCATATGTGTCCTGATGGCGAAGGACAACGCCTCCATCCGGTCCTGCACTTACTTATCACTGTAAATAAATATAACCCGTGAGTTCACCCTACTTCCCTGTCAGTGTGGTCACCACCAAACCCAGTGTTATCCCTCAATGCCTCGCATGTTAAAAGCTTCACTTGTTCTTTTGATGCTTATTAGTCACCTCAACTAAATATGCTTTTCTTCATGTGGTTTTCATTCCACATCGAGTTCCTCAGTTATGATGAAGATTTTTTGACCTGAAATGTTAATTGGTTTCCCTTTCCAGGGAAGCTGCTTGAGTGGCTGAATTTTTCCAACATTTCTATTTTATTTCAAATTGTATATATGCACAGCTACTTCCAATTGTGAAGTAAATTAATAAGTGTTTGTCTTCAAAACAGCCCCATAAGTGCAAGTTGTTGTAATGGATCACCTGGCATCATGTAGGGAATTGGATGGTTACATAAAAAGATATTTGCAAAATGCTCTTCACAAATATCTGGACATAATTACCTAATGCAACATTTAGAAATATCATGCCGATGACTCCCATTACAGCTATAATCTGTCATACTTATACCATTTCTTAAGCCCACATCTGACTCCTCCATCAAGTTGCCATTGGCTGAAGAAATCCATCAGATGTGGTACTCTCTGCAGGAGAAATCAGCCTGAGGAATCCTCAACATGAATTCTTGATTGAATAAGGACAAGGAAAGGAATCTGGGCAATGAAACCCCTTGCAAATTACCACTCAACATTTTTCCAGCAGCTATCTTCAACTTTACTTTTCCACCCCCTCACCTGGCTCCCTCTGCCTTTTTTCTTTTTCTTCTGCCTTTTTCCTTTTTTCTTGCCTCAGTTTACTTTCATCCATCATCGAACTGCCTCTGCCTCCCAACTCCATCTCACTCCCCTACTTAGGCTTAGGCATACTTAGGCATACTTACATATGCCTGTCATGCCTCGCCCTCCCTGGTCCATCAATGTCCTCTCTCTTGAGTATTGCCACTCCCCCTCTCTATACTAATGACCTCCTCTCTCCACACTCACTCCTATGCACGAATTTGATCCAAAACATCAACCATTCCTTTCCATCCACAAATACTTTTTAACCCACTGAGTTCCTACAGCAGATTTTTTTGTTGCTCGTCGTGGATTTGACTTACTTATTGAAGTTCATTGACAATGCAGAGTAAATGATCAGGACAATTTGTGCAGCATATTTGAACTTCCAGAAAACTTTTGATTAGGCTCCACATGGGAGGTTAATCAACAAGAAGGAGCACGTGGAATCGGGGGTGATATACTGGAATGATTTAAGAGCTGCTCAACAGAAATCAAAGAGTCGGGAAAAATGGGTCCTTTTTGTTTGGGCAGGCCGTGAGCAGTAGGATAGTCGAGCACTGCAGGGATCAGTATTTATTCCCCAACTATTCCTAATCTATGTCATGCATGAGCACAAAATACATTTTTTGTCACATTACCTAAAAATAATCATGTTGTCTGCAGGGAGACGTCAGTGAAGTTTCACTAGACCGGTTTCTAGGACATGGGGAAAGGTTCAGTCAAGTCAAGTGTCCAGATATGAAAAGGAACAATTAAATCCTGACTTTAGACTTTAGAGATACAGTGTGGAAACAAGCCTTTGGCCCACCAAGTCCGTACCAACAAGCAATCACCTCGTACATTAACATTATCCTACACACTCAGGACAATTTACAATTTTACTGAAGCCAATTAACCTTCAAACCTGTATGTCTGAAGTATGTGAGAAAACCGGAGCACCCAGTGAAAAAAACCATGCGGTCACGAGGAGAACATACAAAGTCCATGCAGGCAACGCCCGGAGTCAGGATTAAACTGGGGTCTCCGATGCTGTAAGGCAGCAACTCTACCATTGTGTCATCTTCAAGTACTTGCTGCAGCTATACAGGCACAATGGACACAACAATCAATCTGATGGATTTTTTTGAAGACATGACCAAAAAGGTCGATGAGGCATGGATTTCAGTAAGGCATTCGACAAGGTTCCGTATGGTATGCTGCTCTGGAAGGTTAGATCGCATGGGATCCAAGGAGGGATAGCTGAATGGATAGCAAATTGACTCCATGGAAGAAAGCAGAGGGTGATGATGGAAGGTTGCTTCTCAGACTGGAGGCCTGTGACTAGTGGTGTGCCTTGGGGTTTGGTGTTGGGCTCGTTACTGTTTGTCATCTACATCAATGATTTGGATGAGAACATACAGGGCAAGATTAGCAAGTTTGCTGATGATACAAAAGTGAGAGGTTTTGTAGATAGTGAAGATGGATGTGAAAGATTGCAGCAGGTTCTGGATCGATTGGCCAGGTGGGCTGAGAAATGGTTGATGGAATTTAATACAGAGAAGTGTGAGAAGTTGCATTAACTGGTCTGCCATTTCCTTATTTCAGGGAAAATGTTCCCGATGTTGGGGGAGTCCAGAATCAGGGGTGACAGTTTAAAAATAAGAGGTAGGCCATTTAGGACTGAGATGAGGAAAAACTTTTTCACCCAGAGAGTTGTGAATCTGTGGAATTCTCTGCCGCAGAAAGCATTGGAGGCCAATTCACTGGATGTTTTTAAGAGAGAGTTAGATATTGCTCTTTGGGGTAACGGAATCAAGGGATATGGGGTGAAAGCAGGAATGGAGTACTGATTTTGGATGATTAGCCATGATCATATTGAATGGTGGTGCTGGCTCGAAGGGCCGAATGGCCTACTCCTGCAACTATTTTCTATGTTTCTATATTATGGGATGTCGAACAAGGGCAGGACCTACACAGTAACTACCTCAGGGTAGTGTTGTGGAGCAGAGGGATCTAGGAGCACAGGTGCGTGGTTCCTTGAAGGTCGAGTCGCAGGTAGATAAGGTGGTCAAAAAGGCTTTTGGCATTTTGGCCTTCATCAGTCAGAGTATTGAGTATAGACGTTGGGAGGTCATGTTGCAGTTATATAAGACGTTGGTGAGACTGCATTTAGAATATTGTGTTCAGTTCTGGGCACCATGTTATAGGAAAGATATTGTCAAGCTTGAAAGGGTTCAGAAAAGATTTACGAGGATGTTGCCAAGACTAGAGGGTGTGAGCTATAGGGAGGGGTTGAGTAGGCTGGGTCTCTATTCCATGGAGCGCAGAAAGATGAGGGGAGATCTTATAGAGGTGTACAAAATCATGAGAGGAATAGATCGGATAGATGCATAGAGTCTCTTACCCAGAGTAGGGTAATCGAGAACCAGAGAACATAGGTTCAAGGTGAAGGGGAAATGATTTAATAAGAATCCGAGGAGTAACTTTTTCACACAAAGGGTGGTGGCTGCGTGGAACAAGCAGCCAGAGGAGGTAGTTGAGGCTGGGACTATCCCATCGTTTAAGAGACAGTTAGAGAGGTACATGGATAGGACAGATTTGGAGGGATATGGACCAAGTGCAGGCAAGTGGGACTAGTTTAGCTGGGACATTGTTGGTCGATGTGGGCAAGTTGGGCCAAAGGGCCTGTTTCCACACTGTATCACTCTATGACACTAATACCTGTAAAATAATGTTTCAGTTATTCTCAGTACACCAGACCATGACATTGCAAAAACCAAAGTACATAAAGAAACTATTCTTTTCATCTTAATGGCATCCTTCCTATAACAGGATGACCAAAACCGAATACAATACTTCAAATGCAGCCTCCCCAGCATATTGCCACCCTCTCTACTTGTTACAACACTTTCAGGGAACTGTGCACTTGCACTCCTAGATCCTTTTGCTCTACAACATTCGGCAGGGCCCTACTGGACACTGTGAAGGTCCTGCCCTGGTTTGACTTCACAAAATGGAACATCTCCCTCGTATCTGCATTGAACTCCATTAACCATTCTTAACAGTAAGTGGTGGCCCTTGCTCCATCGAACAAGGGTACTGATTCCCCTTTATTGAACAGATCAACAAGAAGCACTGCTTCAAAGAGCCAGCTAATGTCCCATAACACCCTGTTCATCCTTTTCTCTCATGAAGGTACCTGAGATGGAGTTGCCCCTGTTGATCTCCTTCCACTCCCAATTCACTTCTTCCAGTGCATTTACCTTTCATATGTCCTGCCAGAATCCCTTCCACTCATGAAAAAGGCCCATCCCATCCATGTTTTTATTTTTGGTGATTGCCTCAACCTCCCTGTATTTCTAAATGGTCATGGCGACATCTTCCCATTAAATTGAGCTCCTTGCTTGGCAGTACTTTCCACCATTTCATCTCCAGGTGGCAGTATGGCTCTTATCAAATCACATCTTGGTCTGTACTATTTCTATTTAATCATGGTCTCCTGTGAACATCTCAACCTGATCAATTCCTTTTTCAGAAGATAGACACAAAATGCTGGAGTAACTCAGCGGGACTGGCAGCATCTTTGGAGAGGAGGAATGGGTGACATTTCGAGTCAAGACCCTTCTTCAGACTGATCTGAAGAAGGGTCTCGACCCGAAACGTCACCGATTCTTTCTCTCCAGAGATGCTGCCTGTCCTGCTGAGTTACCCCAGCATTTTGTGTCTATCTTCAGTTTAAACCAGCATCTGCAGTTCCTTCCTACACAATTCCTTTTCCCTCTCATTTAAAATATTTCTGACCAGAATGATAAAGTATTTATTACTGAGACCTCATTACAAATTTCAATCTCTGTGCCATGCAATATTTCTATAAATTTTGACCTCCATCTTAAAGTATTGTTTACCCTCTATGCTGAGATCCCCTTCTTTCTTCTATCTCCAATAATCTCCACTCTCTTCCTCCTTATGCATTTTCTATTCATATTCACATCCATTCCCTTGACCTTTCCATCTCACCTTCCCTCATTCTTTCCATTACAGGATAAATCAAACATATTCAGTCTGGAGTTATGTCGGGGAGTTCCTCTCTGACGAAATTGAATTCATATTTTTGAAGAGACAACAAAGTATTTTGATGAGGGCAGTGCAGTTAATGTAACCTTAACACAGTGAGGCATTGATAAGGTTCCACTTGGAAAACTGATCCAAGAAGTTAGAGCCCATGTTCCAAGGCAAGTTGGCAAATTTGATTTAAAATTGGCTAGGAAATAGGAGGCGAAAGGTGCATGTAGGGGGTTGTTTCCTGATTGGAAGCGTGTGACCCATAGTGCACTATAGGGATCAGAGCTGGCACATTGATTGTTACATGCATTAATCATTTATATGTGGATGAGGAGGTATGATTAGTAACATTGTAAATGGCACAAAATATAGTTTTCAATAGTGAAGAGGATAGTCATAGACCAGTCCTCTTTTTTTACCCAAAGATAAGGTTCTGACTGTCTGTCCAGTGTATGCCTCATAATTTTATATACTTCTATAAGCTCTCCCCTCAGCCTCTTACGCTACAGAGACTATCTAAGCTTGTTCAACCCCTCTATGTAGCTCATCTATATACTAAAACTCTCGTTTGTTATCTTGTTTGTGACTGAACTTCAGCCAAAACGGTACATGATAGCGTGACAATTTTAGGCCCACCTTACTCACCATTGTCACTTTAGTGATAATGCAAGCAGTTTTATTGAAATCGGTCTTATATTTTTTAAGTTATTCACATTTTAAAGTTTAAAAGTAGGGGAGGAGGGAGGAGGGAGGGAGGGGGGAAGGGGGAAGGAGGGAGGGGGGAGTGGGGGAGAAGGGAGGGGGTGGGTTGAGGAGAGAGGGGAGTGGGGGAAGACAGGGTGCTGCACCAATGCAGGAGAGGTTTGGGCCCAACGGCTCCACTTGGTCTAGTAGCCTATAATCCCGGTGACATCCTGGTGAACCTCTTCTGCACCCTCTGCATAGCCTTCACATCCTTTATGAAATATGTCGCCCAGAACTGCATGCAATATTCCAAATGTGGCCTGGTGAATGATATATAGCTACATGAATTCCTGACTTTTATATTCAAAACCCTGACTGATTAAAGCAAGCATGTTGTGCGCAGTATTGGTGCATACTTAATAACTGGTAAGTAAATAGTGGGCCCAATTGTCCTTTAATTGTAAAAAAACAAACTACTGGGGGAACTCAGTAGGTCTGGCAGCAGCAGCAGTGGAAGGAAATGAACAAACAACATTTCGGTTGTAAATGTTTCAAGTTGAAGATGCATTGTCAGAACCGAGAAGTAAGAACGTAAGTTAGCACAGCCTGGTCTGTTATGCTGCAGCCCTGAATTTCACAACTTTTACGTTCTTTTATCTACATTCTCATTTTTATGCGCATTCAAGTCTATGAGTAGAGGACCACATTGTTCCATGCTAACTCTTTCCATTAACTCATTGATCAGACCATTTAATTTACTCCTTTGGCAACCCTGATCTCATCTTACCCAAATTTAATAATACTCGGAAGCTCATTTATATGTCCATAAGTTGGGTGTTCATGATCTGAGGATGGCTTCTACATGCCAAACCAATACTTTCTAGTTTATTAAATTTTATTTTATTTTATTTTATTTTATTTTATTTTATTTTATTTTATTTTATTTTATTTTATTTTATTTTATTTTATTTTATTTTATTTTATTTTAGTTTATTTTAGTTTATTTTAGTTTATTATTGTCATGTGTTTCGTGGTACAGTGAAGAGGTTTTTGTTGCAGTTCAATTTAGTTTATTGTCATGTGTATGCTATGTACAGTGAAAAGCTTTTTAGTGTGTGCATGCTATCCAGCCAGCAAAAAGATCACACAAGATTACAATCACGCCATCACAGAGCACAGATATAGGATAAAGGGTATAACGTTATTGCAAGATAAAGTCCAATAAAGTCCAAATAAAGATAGTTTGAAGGTCTCCAATGTGGTGGATAGACCACACTGCATTATCTGGTATATCTTTACAATATATCTTTGTCCTTTGGTTATCCACCCTTAAGACATTGGGAAGAGTATCTCTTTATTTACCAGTCCATATCATTCATGATTTTAATTAACACAATCAAATGTTCTCTTCTTACTCTTGCTTGCTTACAGTCCATATTGTCTGCTAATAAACACAGTCTGAGGAAGGGTCTCAACCCAAAATGTCACCCATTCCTTCTATCCAGAGATGCTGCCTGTCCTGCTGAGTTACTCCAGCATTTTGTGCCTATCTTTGGGTTAAACCGGCATCTGCAATTCCTTCCTACTCAGTTTGCACCTTCCCCATATACTCTAGTGCAGGATTAATCCTGATCATCCACAAGTTGACTTTACTTTTGACAAATTTACAGATCAAACCATTTGTCCTTTCAAAGCTTTATACATTTTAAAAAACTGTAGTTATTTATTTAGTTTAGTATAAAGATAAAGCACGAAAACAGGCACTTTGGCCCACCGATTCTGTGCTCACCAGCGATCACTAGCGCTATTGTACGCACTCGGGACAATTTACAATCTCTATGGAAGCCAATTAACCTACAAAGCTGTACGTCTTTGGAGTGTGGGAGGAACCCGGAGCACCCCGAGAAATTCCACACGGTCACAAGGAGAACATACAAACTCCATCCAGACAGCACCCATAGTCAGGATCGAATCTAGGTCTCTGGCACTGTAAGGCAGCAATGCTACCGCTGCGCCACCACACCACCCATGGTGAGTTCACAACTCTACAGGATAAATTACTGCAAATACCCCTATAGCACGATGAGATAAACTGATTGCAGCATACTGTTTACTGGAACAAAAATATGTGGGTTAAAAAGTAGTTAGATATGTAAATAGACATTCAGGCAGCTAGGTAATGTAACATTTGCAACATATGTAATATCATTTTGTGAGAATTGGATGCTGTCAATGCTGTTACCCCTGTAATGATTGTTTCAAGTGACTAACTGCAGGTTAATGTTCCAGAGGGAGGCTCTGGAAAGCAATTGTACGGCTTCTGACTCCCTTTGTTAACTATCAAGCTGCATTGGTCTACATCTGATGTCATCTCCCTGGCCTTACATTCATCCCTGGAATACCTGGCTAAGAAGGACACATACGTCATACTTCTATTTGCAGACTGCAGCTCTGCCTTGAATACTATTATCCCATCCAAGCACATCTCCAAACTCGCAAAACTTGGAGTCAGCACACCTCTCTGTAATTAGATCCTCAACTTCCTGACCAACAGACCACAATCAGTGAGGATAGGGGGCAAATCATCCTCCACAATAATTCTCACACTGGTGCTCCGTAGGGATGCGTTCTCAGCCCACTAATATACTCCTTATACATTCACAACTGTGCAGCCAAATACCAATCCAACTCAATCTACAAGCTCACAGACGGCACCACCGTAGTGGACCGGATATCAAATAATGACGAGACGGAATACAGAAGGGGATTTTGGGAACCTCGTAACCTGGTGCCAAGACAACAATCTCTCCCTCAATGTCAGCAAGACAAAGGAGATTGGGATTGACTTCAGGAAGCGAAGCGGTACATACATTGTATACATTGTATACATACATTGTATACCCCAGTATACATTGATGGTATCAAAGTGGAGATGGTCAAAAACTTCAAGTTCCTAGGAGTAAATATCACTAGTAATTTGTTCTGGATCAGCCATATGTAAGCTATGGCCAAGAAAGCATTCCGACATCTCTACTTCCTTAGAAGGCTTAGAAACAACTCTCACCAACTTCTACAGATGCACCAGAGAAAGCATTTTATCAGGATGCACCACAGCCTGCTTTGAGAACAGCTCCATCCAAGACCATAAGAAATTGTAGAGAGTTGTGGACGTGGTCCAGGCCATCACACAAACCAGCCTTCTGTCAACTGACTCCATCTACACTCCATGCTGTCTCGGTAAGGCTGCCAGCATAATCAAGGACCAGTCTCACCCCAGTCACTCCCTCCTCTCCCTTCCCCCATTAGGCAGGAGGTACAGAAGTTTGAAAAATCATGCCTCCAGATTCAGGAACAGTTTCTTCCGAGTTGTTATCAGGCACTGAATGGTCCTCTCATCAGCTAGAGTCCGGTCCTAACCTGCCATCTACCTCACTGGAGACCTTTGAACTATCTTTAATCAGACTTTATTGGACTTCAATGTTATATCTTGCACTAAATGTTGTACCCTTTATCTGTGCACAATGGACAGATTGATTGTATTCATGTATAGTTTTTTTTTACTGGATAGCACGCAAGCAAAAGCTTTTCACTGTACCTTTGTACATGTGACAATAATAATAACTAAACTAAATTAACAGAGTACCAATTGCTGATTGTGTTGGCATATTGTGCTACTAAAGGGTCCCAGGTAACCCCAAACATAATCTATCTATTCCCTCCACAGATGCTGCCTGATCTGCTGAGTTCCTCCAGCACATTAAGATCCAGCATTTGCTGTTCCTTGGGTCTCTGAGTTCTCATGCAAGTTTCCTGGAGTTCCTGCCCGGATCAAAACAAGGATTTAAGACCCTGTTTTACCCAAAAGTGGAAAATGAAGCAGGGAAGCAGCCATATTACATGAGTATTTTGCACTTCTAAACAAATCTAATCTAGTCTGGAGAATTATTTATCACATTTTCTTTTTAAATCTTGTTAAATTGTCCCACAAGAATGGAAGAATGCAAGAATGTATTTATCTTTGTAGATTACTGTGCAAAGCAACTCCCAGAAACAACAAGTAACTTTGGATAGAGAGTGTTCATAAAATAAATGGGAATAGATTTAAGTCTGTAATGAAATGAACAAAATGAAACCATATTTCATGAATATACAAAATTGCTCTGCGATGTAGAAGATGTACTTTCATGTCAGTGATGGCATTCAGAGACTGTTACACTGAAATGAATGAATATTCTTGAATTTGTGGAGAGAATTGTAGCCAAATCTTGCTTCAACACATCGGAATCAATAATGTATTATTTTATAGGTAATCATCCAAATGAGGGGCAGGAGAAGTTAAACTGATTTGTTTTCAATGTTTGATTTCTGAATTTATTCTGTAACTTAGTAGAAACAAATGATAAATGGCAACTAAATTTGATTGAATATATTTTGGCCAAGGAAATTCATCATAAAATTATGTGGGAAGTCTTTTTTCACTTGGATTTCACAATCACCCAGCGTAACTTTGGTGACTGATGAGCAAAGCGGTAGAAAAATAAGGTGAAATGCAGAGTTTGCGTGATCACCCTCTGAAGATGAAATGGGAGATTAGTGACGACTAACTTTAAATACAACCTGAGTTCGTTCATTAGCCATACATCAGTAGCAATCGTTGCTGCTAAATGGTAGTTCTGAGTATTAGAACTATTTTGTTTTAAATCAGAGAGTAGAAATGCGGCCTGTGGACTTTGAAATAAAACATGGCAGTCAATTTAAATGACGCCATTCATATGATATTGTACAAAACTGTTCTTTATTTATCTTCTTTTCTTCCCAAACTAGACAGGCCACCATTAAAGCCATCTAGAATTACCATTAAACATTTACAAGCTTTCCATGTAGGCTAATCTTACTCTTTCTGAATTAAATAAGAGTAGACTTTAAAGCCTGGCTGAATAGTCTATTTCCTGCTAGGGCCTGGGTATGCTACCTGTCCTCATAGGCCCTAATTTTGCAGCTGTCGTCTTTCCCAGCATTTTACTAATAAAGGAATCTTTTGTTCTGTTGATAAGCAGCACATTGTTCACTACTCAGGTGCCCAGATTGTGCAGGATAATGCAATACAATATTCTTCTATCCAGCCCAGAACAACTTACATTGCTTGGGACTGATTTGAGTTTTCTCTTTCATTGAAACTTTCCTTGTCTGATTCTAAATAGGAAAAATCCCTAAGTGTCTGTTTACGTTGAAACATACAGGTAGCTATTAATGTGCTAGTCCATACTGAGCGTGAATCAAAGAGCTACTTTGTGCAATGGTTCTTACACTGATGTTAGTAGCACCTCCTTTTCATCCTAGGAAGTCAAGCATTTCTCCATTTAAAAACAGCATAATTGTTTTGACCCAGCTCAGCAGCACTAATTTGTTCCCAATTCGTTACTGCTTGTTTAACACAAGGATGGCAAATATCTGTTTGTAACAGGTCATTCATGCTTCAGTAAAACTGGCAACCATCTGTAGCTGTTAAATGCTTTTTATTCTTTGTTGAGTTTCTGGTAATGCTTTTGGCATGAAACCTTAAAGCCTTCTTACATTTCTTCAGTGTTCCTGAGCATTCCTTTGCAATCTCCTATAGTTATCTCTTAGCTGTTTTTTTTTTAAATTTTAGCTTTATTCCTTTACTTCTGTATTTTGTTTGGTAGTTAGAGTATTATAATGATTTTCTTTCTGAGTTTGAACATTTTCTGAAAAACTACATTATCTCTAAATACATCTGCAGAATTGTTAATTGTTAATTATTAAATGCTATTCAATACCTGCACTCCAAACGGGGAACAGTATTTGAAATGCATACGATGAACAACTTGAATTATTCATTCACATGCTTTCCATATAGTGGGTGAAAATAATGATATCAACTTGTATTTAGGTAACACCTTTGCAAAAAAGAACACATTCCAAAACTAACATCCTTCACATATTATTCACAGAAGCATAATTAAAATTAGTGACCAAGCCAAAGAAGGGGATATTTGGACAGATTATTAAAAGCTTAGTCAAAATGATGATTTTTAAGGAAGGACTCATGGTGTTGAAGCTGAGAAGGTGAAATGGTTTAGGGAGTAAATTCCAGAGGGTAGGGTCTAAATGATTGAAGGTACAGACATCAGTATTAGGGTGATAGTTGGAGATTGGTGTGATGAAATCGAAAAGAGGTTAGGGCAATGGGGAGTTGTAGAACTGGAAAAGAATACAGACATAGGGAAGCAAAGGACCATGAAGGGAAACCCAAACATGTAAATTTTAAGTTAGAGTCAATATATATCAGCAAGTCCGAGAATATTTAATAAACAGGACTGGTGAATACAAGCAGCAGCTGAGAAACATGTGATTGTTGATGTGATATACTTGAAATGCTTTACACATTGAGATAGGATTAACTAAAAATTACAATGAAACAGTAAAGCTGCATTAGGTAGCAGCTAGTGATGGACACAAAATTAATTTGATTCTCTATTGATTAAAGTACTAGAGAAAATAGATTTTAAAGGCTCTATTTCAGTCAGTAAATCAGATAATGATTTTGTTCCAAATATCCTCACCCTAAATCAGGTTCAAGAAAAAGCTATTGATAATTCTGAAGTATCAAAAGCATCACTGGATGATCATATTTATGTGACCATGAAACTTCAGGTAAACCAGACTTCACAGTAAGCATCTGTTGCTGTCTGAAGACATCTCCACCAGGTGGCGCCAGCAATGGCTGCCTCGCCAACAGTCTGTCTGTCCCTTCCTTTTTTTTAAATGTATGTTTTAATGTTCTTTGGCTTGTTTTATGTGTGGGGTGGGGGGGGGGGGAGTTGGGGAAAACTTTTTTTAAATCTCTTACCTCGACGGAGATGCAATTTTTTGCCATGTCGTATCTCTGTCCGCACTGCGGCCTAATATCAAGGAGCTGGCGGCCTCTGCTGGAGAATGACCTCGGGGAGCTCCAACCGCAGGAGCCTGCAGACTTAACATCGTGGAGCTCGCGGTGCCTGGTTAGAGACCGACTTTGAGAGCTCCAAGCTGCAGGAGCTTCGACTGCCCCGACGCAGGAGCTTCGATCACCTCGACGCGGGGGCTTTGACCGCCCCGACGGATGGTTCAACTGACTCGACCGCAGGAGAATAAAAAGGGAAGAAGTTTGGACTTTATTGCCTTCCATCACAGTGAGGAAAGTAGGGAATCCGCTGTGGTGGATGTTTATGTTAACTTCTGTGTAGTTGCGTGTCTTTTGCTTTTTTTCATATGGCTGTTTGGTAATTCAAAAATCACTGTACCTCAATGGTACATGTGACAATAAAAGACCTTTGAAACCTTTGAAGAAGGGTCCCGACCCGAAACATCACTTGACCCTTATCTCCAGAAATGCTGCTTGACCACTGAGTTACTCCAGCACTTTGTGTCTACCTCAACAATATGCCAGTCAACAAAGGTTCAGACAGTCATGAAGTGAGATTTATTGTTCCATTTTTTAAAATAGTCTATAATCATTCAGTAAAAATTCACAAAATGTTGGAGTAACTCTGCGGGACAAGCAGCATCTTTGGCATTTCAAGCCTATCTTGCGTGTAAATCAGCATCTGCAGTTCCTTCCTACACAGGAAGAATTCACAGATCATTTACGTCATAGAAAAGGGGCAAAGAACAGTTACATTTGTTTAGTTTAGTTTAGTTTAGTTTAGTTTAGTTTAGTTTAGTTTAGTTTAGTTTAGTTTAGTTTAGTTTAGTTTAGTTTAGTTTAGTTTAGTTTAGTTAAATTTAGTTCAGTTAAGTTTAGTTTAAATTAGTTTAGTTTATTGGCACATGTACTGAGGTACAGTGAAAAGCTTTTCTCTTGTTCCTTTGCATTTAACACACACTTCTGGTAATAACTTCACAGAATGAGGAACTTCTAATCAAGACAGTAATGACGTGGAAATTATATAAAAATGTCTCAATGCTGATCTCCTGCTATAAACCATGATCTTGTTGAATGGCAAAATACGCTCCAGAATCCATGAAGCTAATGCTGCTACTATTTCTTATGCTTGTGCATAATATGGTTTAAGAGCAGGCTGTTCACAATGGAAGCAACATCAGAATCCTTGCCCAGCCCAACGCCCCCAACACAGGCCATAGATTAAACGTAATTGGCTACATTGAGTAATCTATATCAGTTCAATGCCGATACCAGACTCCCTAAACAAATGCCTCATTGTGATGCCTGGCACGGGAGGAGGGTGATGGAGAAAAAGATTCAAGGATAGATAGGGTAAACAGTCAAAAGCTTTTTCCCCAGGGTGGAAATGTCAAAGGCTAGAGAGCATAACGTTAAAATGAGAGGGAGAAAAGTTTGTGGGTTTTTAACACAGGGGGTGGTGAGTGCCTGGAACACGCTGCCAGGGGTGGTGGAAGCAAATATGATACTGGTGTTTATGAGGCTTTTAGATAGGTACATGCAGGAAATGGAGAGGTTTCTATCCCGTGTAGGCAGATGATATTAGTTTATCTTAGCATCATATTCGGCACATGACATTGGGGGACGCAGAGCCTGTTGCTGTGTTGTACTATTCTATATCCTACAATCTGTTCAAAGCTCCCTTGAAGAAATGCCACATCCCTTCAGACTGTCAGGAATCCCTGCCCATGTTCACACAAAGTGGAATAGAAATAATCAGGATGGTATTGAGAACTTTAAGGTCATGCATCAGGATTTCGGGTGCACACAAAAGCTCGCATGTGACAAGTGGAGGGAGCATTTCACCTCATAAACTCACCCATTCACCATATCTGGGAATGAGCCAAGGATTCTGTCATCAGCCACATTAGTCAACACGGAACTCAGAAAATCTGAGTGGAAGCAAGTCATCCTCAATCCTGCTTAAGAGGAGTAGAATTAAAAATGAAAGGCATGAGTGCAGACATCAGCAACTGAAGTAATGAACAATGGGTATTTTTATACTGAAGCAATGTTTGGGCATGAAAAATGTTTGAAGAACAGGATTTAGGTTCCAGAGTCTTTATGTGCAAGTCTTTAAGTGCGAGTCTTTGGCTCAAGAGTCTTCAATAGACAATAAACAATAGACAATAGACAATATGTGCAGGAGTAGGCCATTCGGCCCTTCGAGCCAGCACCACCATTCAATGTGATCATGGCTGAACATTCTCAATCAGTACCCCGTTCCTGCCCTCTCCCCATACCCCCTGACTCCGCTATCCTTAAGAGCTCTATCTAGCTCTCTCTTGAAAGCATTCAGAGAATTGGCCTCCACTGCCTTCTGAGCAGAGAATTCCACAGATTTACAACTCTCTGACTGAAAAGGTTTTTCCTCATCTCCGTTCTAAATGGCCTACCCCTTATTCTTAAACTGTGGCCCCTTGTTCTGGACTCCCCCAACATTGGGAACATGTTTCCTGCCTCTAACGTGTCCAATCCCCTAATAATCTTATACGTTTCGATAAGATCTCCTCTCATCCTTCTAAATTCCAGTGTATACAAGCCTAGTCGCTCCAGTCTTTCAACATACGATAGTCCCGCCATTCCAGGAATTAACCTAGTAAACCTACGCTTCACGCCCTCAATAGCAAGAATATCCTTCCTCAAATTTGGAGACCAAAACTGCACACAGTACTCCAGGTGCGGTCTCACTAGGGCCCTGTACAACTGCAGAAGGACCTCTTTGCTCCTATACTCAACTCCTCTTGTTATGAAGGCCAACATTCCATTGGCTTTCTTCACTGCCTGCTGTACCTGCATGCTTCCTTTCAGTGACTGATGCACGAGGACACCCAGATCTCGTTGTACGTCCCCTGTTCCTAACTGTTGCAGACAGTGAAGATTGTTGTGAACGATTGCTGCAGGATCTGGATTCATTGGTCAGGTGGGTGGAGGAATGGTTGGTGGAATTTAATACAGAAAAGTGTGAGGTGTTGCATTTTGGAATATCGAACAAGGGCAGGATCTACACAGTAACTGATAGTTGCAGGTAGATAAGGAGGTCAAAAAGGCTTTTGGCACTTTGGCCTTCATCAGTCAGAGTATTGAGTATAGAAGTTGGGGGGTCATGTTGGAGTTATATAAGACGTTGTTGAGACCGCAATTAGAATATTTTGTTCGGTTCTCGGCACCATGTTATATGAAATACATTGTCAAAGGGTTCAGAAAAGATTTACAAGGATGTTGCCAGGACTAGAGGGTGTGAGCTATAGGGAGAGGTTGAGTAGGCTGGGTCTCTATTCTATGGAGCACAGGAGGATGAGGGGAGATCTTACAGTGGTATACAAAATTATGAGAGGAATAGATCGAGTAGATGCACAGTCCTTTGCCCAAAGTAAGGGAATTGAGGACCAGAGGACATAGGTTCAAGGTGAAGGGGAAAAGATTTAATAGGAATCTAAGGGGTAACGTTTTCACACAATGGGTGGTGGGTGTATGGAACAAGCTGCCAGAGGAGGTAGGTGAGGCTGGGACTATCCCATTGTTAAAGAAACAGTTAGACAGGTACAGGGATAGGACAGGTTTGGGGAGATATGAACCAATCGCAGGCAAGTGGGACTAGTGTGGCTGGGACACTGTTGGCCGGTGTGGGCGAGTTGGGCCGAAGGGCCTGTTTCTACACTGTATCGCTCTATGACTATGACTAAATATGGAAACGCACTCCTCCAGATTCAGGAACAGTTTCTTCCCAGCTATTATCAGGCATCTGAATCATCCTACCACAACCAAAGAGCCGTGTTGAACTACTATCTGCCTCATTGCTGACCCTCGGACTATCGATAGGACTTTGCTGTCTTTACCTAGCATTAAATGTTATTCCCTTATCATCTATCTATGTACTGTAAATGGCTCGATTGTAATCATGTATTGTCTTTCTGCTGACTGGTTTGCACGCAACAAAAGCTTTATATTGTACCTCGGTACATGTGACAATACACAAAACTGAACTGAAACTGAACGTGTGTGTGTGTGTGCTTGTGTAGGTGTTTATACATATATTTACACACGCATCTGTATATATAAAGGTGTGTGTGTGGTCTGTGCATATTTAAAATAAAAAAAACTTCACCACACACACATGTGTGTGCGCGTTTGTGTGTGCAGTGATGCTTTGTCAAATTCTTCCTTAGTTGCCCTGAGAAGGGAGTAATACATATTATTCTGGTGATTACATACATGAAAAGTACACTGAGCCAGTTAAGAGTCAATCAGAGCTGTGGGATTAGAATTCCAAATCATCCAGACTAACTGGGCAGCAGATTACTTTCAGCAAAGAACATGAATGAGCCATTGTCATTATGAGATAGCGCAGCAGAAGGATTTCATGAGTTTTCATCAATCTACTTTGAACATTTCTTGCTCTATCACCATTACCTAAATAGTGACCTGGCAGAAAGCTTGTTTCCTTACACAGTCTATAATTCTACTAGAGCTACCGTGAGAAAGCAGACTGCAGAGAGTAACGTGTGAAAATATCACTTCAACAACTTGAACATGTAACGTGTAACATGTAACATGTAACATGTTAAAGCACCTTTAACATGGTAAAAAAAACTCTGAATGCATTGCACAGGATCACGATCAGACAAAATTCCACACCAGCCGCAAAGAGATAATGGGGATTTGATATGATATAAAGTATTAGCTATAAGGAGAGGTTGGATAAACTTGGATTGTTTTAATTGGAATGCCGGAGGTTGAGGGGAAAACTGATATATAGGTATATAACATTTTGAGTCATAGATAGAGTAGACAATCAGAACTTCCTTCCCAGGGTGGAAATGTGAAAGCCGGAGGGGGGGTTCAGTGTTGAGGTGGATAGAGAATTGGTTGGCGGACAGGAAGCAAAGAGTAGGAATAAATGGGTCCTTTTCGGAATGGCAGGCAGTGACTAGTGGGGTACTGCACGGCTCAGTGCTGGGACCCCAGTTATTTACAATATATATTAATGATTTGGACGAGGGAATTGAATGCAACATCTCTAAGTTTGCGGATGACACGAAGCTGGGTGACAGTGTTAGCTGCGAGGAGGATGCTAGGAGGCTGCAGAGTGACTTGGATAGATTAGGAGAGTGGGCAAATGCATGGCAGATGCAATATAATGTGGATAAATGTGAGGTTATCCACTTTGGCGGCAAGAACAGGAAAGCAGAGTATTACCTGAATGGTGGCCAATTAGGAAAAGGGGAGATGCAACGTGACCTGAGTGTCATGGTGCACCAGTCATTGAAAGCAAGCGTGCAGGTGCAGCAGGCAGTGAAGAAAGCGAATGGTATGTTAGCATTCATAGCAAGAGGATTTGAGTATAGGAGCAGGGAGGTTCTGCTGCAGTTGTACAGGGCCTTGGTGAGACCGCACCTGGAGTATTGTGTACAGTTTTGGTCTCCTAATCTGAGGAAAGACATTCTAGCCTTAGAGGGAGTACAGAGAAGGTTCACCAGATTGATCCCTGGGATGGCAGGACTTTCATATGAAGAAAGACTGGATAGACTGGGCTTATACTCGCTGGAATTTAGAAGAATGAGGGGGGATCTTATTGAAACATATAAAATTCTTAAGGGGTTGGAGAGGCTAGATGCAGGAAGATTGTTCCCGATGTTGGGGAAGTCCAGAACCAGGGGTCACAGCTTAAGGATAAGGGTGAAGTCTTTTAGGACCGAGATGAGAAAAAATTTCTTCACACAGAGAGTGGTGAGTCTGTGGAATTCTCTGCCGCAGAAGGTAGTTGAGGCCAGTTCATTGGCTATATTTAAGAGGGAGTTAGATGTGGCCCTTATGGCTAAAGGGATCAGGGGGTATGGAGAGAAGGCAGGTACAGGTTACTGAGCTGGATGATCAGCCATGATCATATTGAATGGCGGTGCAGGCTCGAAGGGCCGAATGGCCTACTCCTGCACCTATTTTCTATGTTTCTATGTTTCAGTCTGCTGAGTTACTCCAGCATTTTGTGTCATTTCACCTTAAAACTAGTTTGCTGATGCCTCTGGTTTGCACCAGTGAGCCCTTCTTCACCACCTACCACACAGTCCGGTTGACACGGAGGTTGTTGTGGTTCAAATTGAAGCCCCTGGGGACAGCGCTTTCTTCAGGCCGCCGCTGCCAATGACAGGCTGCACTCGGTCACCATAGGGCTCCCTCCCCTCTCGCCAGCTGCCGCTTGGATAGGTGATATTCAGACCCTGAAGTCACTCAGGGTCCTTCTTCAGTACCATTAAAGGTACCATTAGCAAATTAAAAGTACCATTAGCAAATTTTCAGATGATACAAAGCTGTGTGGTAGTGTCAACTGTGAGGAAGATGCTATGAGGTTGCAGGGTGACTTGGACAGGTTGTGTTGGGGGAGTCCAGAACAAGGGGCCACAGTTTAAGAATAAGGGGTAGGCCATTTAGAACGGAGATGAGGAAGAACTTTTTCAGTCAGAGAGTTGGAAACTGGAGGCAGTGGAGGCCAATTCTCTGGATGCATTCAAGAGAGAGCTAGATAGAGCTCTTAAGGATAGCGGAGTCAGGGGGTATGGGGAGAAGGCAGGAACGGGGTACTGATTGAGAATGATCAGCCATGATCACATTGAATGATGGTGCTGGCTCGAAGGGCCGAATGGCCTCCTCCTGCACCTATTGTCTATTGTCTATTGTCTATTCAGGGTCTGAATGTCACCTATCCATGTTCTCCAGAGATGCTGCCCGACCCGCTGAATTACTCCAGCATTTTGTGTCCTTTTTTGGAAAAGATACCTTGTGCGATTTTTGTAAAGAAATCAGCAACATGTTCCAAGCAAAAGTAGTAGCAGTTCTGCGCCATCTTGAGCCCAGGGAACATCATCTGATCATTTATTTAACAAGCAGTTTTGATGACGCTGAAAATGAAAACATAGAAGGTTCCTTGTTGCAACCCTCTCTCTGGTGAGGAGCTGGGACTGAATTTCAATCCTCTTCCTCCGTTTAATACAAGTGATAATTACGTTTCTAACTTAACCAGTACCAGTACATTGCTGGCAGTAACCTCCCAGTTACCGCTAATAATAAAGTAGATCACATGGCTAACAGAGAATAAAACCTAAGTCTAGTGTAGTGGAGCCGCTCTTGGCTTCTATATCTTCATATCTGTTTACAATTAATGAGATAAAAACAGGACGTATCAGTATGTGTGTTTTGATTAAGATTGCACCTTTGTTTGTTGTTCCAACAACCTGTACATTTTAATCCCATGCTCAGCTAAAAAGCCAGTTTCAAACAAAGATTCACAGAACTGTATCACAATAGAAACAGTGGGTATTCTGTTTAGAACTACTGAAAGTAATATCTAAAGCAAGGTTTTAATGTTTGACTGTTAAGGCTCACTTTGTGGTTGTGGTTTGTTTATGAAACCAAACACCCTCTAACAAAGCTGCCAGTCCAGCAGATCAAAAAACCAAAATCAAAAAACATACTTCAATATAAGAAACTTCAGCAAAACACATAAGAAACCGTGAACTGAAACCTGCTTTACAAAGAAACTTTTCGTACCGTAAATGTACATTATTAAACTCGCCAGTCAGGCAATAATCATTTCCTGTTCATTCTACTCATTTCAGAGGTTAGTGATGGATAATAATGGTCTTAGAAAGAATAATGCTAATCCTTGGAGGGAAAACGAATATGGCCTTATATTTTTAATTTTACTACGGTTCCTTTATACCACGCTAAATGAAATCCTGCTTCAATTTCCAGGACAGTTATTCAGATTTAGCCACACCAACTTTCATTCATATCAGGGACCTGTGCAGTGAGACTTCGTTGAGACATCCCGACCCAAACTGCCATTACTTAAGTAGAGTTTCAGCAGAAACCATGATTACATAAATGCCGCCAGGAGATAGAAGTTAATCAGTCTGAAGAACGGTCCCAACCCGAAACATTGCCTTATGGCGAGTCCGAAACTTGCTAGTTGTAGACGAAGTTTATTGCAGCCGCAATACACGAATACAGAATCAAAACAACAAGTTACAGGACAACCAATATAAACTTACTGTCTTCCTTGAAGACTTCGCCGAACTGGCTAAATCGGGCGCCAAACGCGCACCTGACATCGCTGGCCAATCAGCGATGTCGTTTGCTGGACCAATCCTCATGGTCGCGTTCCCACGTGACCTCGCTGGCCAATCCGAGGGTTCGACGACCTGGACCATTCTCTATGGTCGCTACATGACCCCCCCCAGAACCCGAGGTGCGGAACCTAGCAGGGAGCCGGATTTCGCGACCGTAACGAGTACGGAGAGGGACAGCCTGAACCACAGGAGCCGGAGGTTCCGGACTTGGTGGAACAGCCGGAACGGGAGGTTCTGGAGGAACTACCGGAACGGGGGGTCCTGGAGGAACTGCCGAAACGGGGGGTCCTAGGGGAACTGCCGAAACTGGAGGTCCCTGAGGAACTGTCGGAATGGGGGTTTGTGGACTGGGCGGAACTAACGGAGGTCGGCCTCTTCTAGGGGTTTGACCGACCAGGACTGGTTGATCTGGGTCCAAATGGGCAGGTTTGAGCCGGGACACCGAGACGAGTTCACTCTTGCCGCCCATGTCTAAGGTGAAAGTAGCCGTTCCCTTACGTAAAACCCGAAACGGCCCTTGATAGACCCTCTGCAACGGGGCGCGATGGGCATCTTTACGCAAAAAAACAAACTCACAGTCCTTCAGGGAAGACGGTTCATGTACCATGGGACACCCATGACGTGAAGTCGGCACTGGAGCCAGGGAGCCCACCCGTTCCCGGAGAGCTGCTAACGCTGATGGGACTGTAGGGAGCAGGGCTGAAGTGTCCGGAAACAGATCTCCAGGTACTCGAAGGGTCGAGCCATATACCAGCTCTGCGGACGACGCACCGAGATCTGGCTTAGGAGCCGTCCGGATGCCCAACAGAACCCAAGGGAGTTGGTCTACCCAGTCTGGGCCTTCAAGCCTTGCACTGAGGGACGCCTTAAGTTGGCGGTGGAACCTTTCTACGAGTCCATTTGCCTGGGGGTGATATGCAGTTGTGGGTTGCAATTTGGACCCGTACAGTTCCGCCAGCGCGGCCCAGAGGGACGAAGTGAACTGTGGTCCTCTGTCAGTTGTAATAACTGCCGGGACCCCGAAACGAGCTACCCAGTGAAGGGCCAAAGTCCTAGCACAAGACGCTGACGAGATATCACACAATGGGAAAGCCTCTGGCCACCGGGTGAACCGATCCACCACCGTGAGGAGGTGGGTGTAGCCCCGGGAGGAAGGCAAAGGCCCGACCAAATCCACGTGGATGTGGAAAAAACGAAAAGCCGGGACTTCGAAATCCTGTACGGGGGGCTGGACGTGGCGCTGGACCTTAGCGGTCTGACAGGGCACGCAGGAACGTGCCCATCCCGCTACCTGTTTCCGCAGGCCATGCCAGACAAACCTCGCTGCCACCAAGGCAGAGGTGGAGCGGATGGACGGGTGTGCCAGCCCATGAATGGCATCGAAAACCCGGCGCTGAAGGGAGGGCGGTACTACCGGCCTGGGGCGAGGAAGAGAAACATCGCACCAGACTTTCGTGCCCTCCGACCCACAAGCTACCTGGGCCAACTTCAATCCCGAAGTGGTGGACTGGTACGTCGAAACGGTATCCGCCAGGAGCTGTGCCTCCGCGAGCTCCTGGGGATCCACTTCGCAGTCCACCGCCGAAATAGGGGGAAAAGCAGGTCTAGACAGGGCGTCAGCAACGGCATTCAGCTTACCCGCGATATGACGGACATCTGTGGTAAATTCTGAGATAGCAGTCAGGTGCCGCTGCTGGCGGGCCGACCATGGGTCAGACAATTTCAAAAAAGCAAATGTTAATGGCTTGTGGTCCGTAAATGCCACAAATGGGCGGCCCTCGAGGAAATACCTGAAATGACGGACAGCTAAATGGAGAGCTAGAAGCTCTCGGTCAAATGCGCTATATTTCAGCTCGGCCGAATTTAGTTGCCGGCTGAAAAACGCTAAAGGCTGCCAACGGCCACCAACCTGCTGCTCCAGAACCCCGCCCACCGCCACGTCAGAGGCGTCAACCGTCAGGGCCGTGGGGGCGGAGGGGCTCGGATGGACCAGCATGGTGGCGTCTGCCAAGGCTGCCTTAGCTGCCGTAAAAGCCGACTCTGCGGCCGGGGACCACAACAACTCTACCGGATTACCTGCAAGGCATTGGAAAAGTGGGCGCAGGACTCGCGCCGCTGCCGGAACGAATCTATGGTAGAAATTAACCATGCCTACGAACTCCTGCAGCCCTTTTACTGTGGTAGGCCTGGGGAAAGCCCGGATAGCCTCCACCTTCTCTGGCAAAGGGACAGCGCCGGCCGAGGTAATTCTGTGACCTAGAAAATCGAGGGCAGGCAGGCCGAATTGACATTTGGAGGGTTGAATAATGAGCCCGTGGTCTTGGAGCCGCTGGAACACGGTCCGCAAATGGGCCTGGTGTTCTTGCACTGAGGGGCTGGCTACCAGGATGTCGTCTAAATAAATAAACACAAAGGGTAAACCCCTGCCCACGCGGTCCATCAGTCGCTGGAAAGCCTGTGCCGCGTTCTTTAAACCGAAAGGCATACGCAACCATTCAAACAACCCGAACGGAGTAATAGTTGCAGTTTTTTGTATGTCCTCCGGTCGCACCGGAATCTGATGATATCCTCGCACCAAATCGATTTTGGAAAACACCACCGCTCCTTCCAGTCCAGATGAAAAGTCCTGTAGGTGCGGTATGGGGTAGCGATCAGCCGTGGTGACAGCATTGAGACGCCGATAATCGCCACATGGCCTCCACCCCCCAGATGCCTTGGAGACCATGTGTAACGGCGAGGCCCACGGGCTGTCAGACTGACGAACAATTCCCATTTCCTCCATCTTCCTGAACTCCGCCCGTGCCACCACCAGTTTGTCTGGCGGTAGTCTCCTGGCCCGAGCGAAAACGGGAGGGCCTTCAGTGCGGATGTGATGGACTACACCGTGCTTAGCTGAAGGTGCGTCAAAACGTTGGACGAGCAGCTCTGGGAACTCTGCCAGAATCGCAGCATACGAGTCGGGGGCCGCGACGATGGCCTGGACAGTAGGGCTGGGCGAGGAGGCGATTGCCGGAGCGACGTGCTCGTCTTCAGCAGCGGGTCGGAGGTCGTTACCGCGGACATCAGGAACCAGTGAAAAAGCCCAGAGAAAATCTGCGCCCAGGATCGCTTGTTTGACGTCGGCTATGATGAATGGCCATTCGTACGTGCGGAGGCCTAAAGCAAGGGACATCTTCCGTGTGCCGAAAGTGCGAATTGGGCTGCCGTTAACCGCGATGAGGGTGGGACCTGTCTTACCCGATCTGGTTTCGAGGTCGGTCGGCGGCACTATGCTGACGATGGCTCCCGTGTCTACCAAAAATTCTGTGTCCGTGAATCGATCATGGACATAGAGGCGCCGGTTCTGGCCAATCGTAACTGCCCCTATGTACGATCGGCCGAGGCATTTCCCGCGAAGGTACAAGGCAAACGACAGTTGCGGGATTCGTTACCCCATCGTAGGTGATAATAGCACCAGCCGCGCTTGTGCGGATCTTTTTGGCGGGCTTTCGGGGAATTGGCGGGAGATGTGGCGCCATCTTTCCGTCGCTGTGGCGTGGTCACCGATGTCGAGACTTTGTTGATGGAATCACTGGCCTTGTTTTTTCCCGCTATGAGCGCGTCCGCTTTCGCTGCATATGCTTCGGGGTCCTTAAAAGAACAATCCGTAAGCAGCAGTCGGACATCCTCGGGAAGTTTCTCGCGGAATGCCTGTTCAAACATCGGGCAATCCGTATGCTCACCGGCTAGCACCATCATTTCAGCCATGCGGACGGAAGGCAGTTGGTCTCCAAGCTCCGGTAGGTGCAGAAGTTTTGCCGCACCACCATGCTTATTTAACCCGAAGGTTCGCAGTAATGCCTTCTTCATGGTTTCGTATTTGTCTTCCGCAGGTGAAGTTATGATAAACCGCATCATGCGCTTGGTTGTGTCCGGCGATAGGGCGCTGACGAGGTAGAAGTACTTCGTGGAATCGTCCGACACCTTCTTTATGTGGAATTGAGCCTCGGCGTGGATAAACCAAGCTTGCGGTGCGTACGTCCAAAATAACGGAAGATGAACGCCTGCCGCGCCTGACTCCGGTGTGCCCTGCTCGGTCATCGTCAACGAGGCGTCGGGTTCCTGCTCAGTTGGTGATCGTCCAGATCACGTTCGGGGTCACCAATATGGCGAGTCCAAAACTTGCTAGTTGTAGACGAAGTTTATTGCAGCCGCAATACACGAATACAGAATCAAAACAACAAGTTACAGGACAACCAATATAAACTTACTGTCTTCCTTGAAGACTTCGCCGAACTGGCTAAATCGGGCGCCAAACGCGCACCTGACATCGCTGGCCAATCAGCGATGTCGTTTGCTGGACCAATCCTCATGGTCGCGTTCCCACGTGACCTCGCTGGCCAATCCGAGGGTTCGACGACCTGGACCATTCTCTATGGTCGCTACAGCCTGTCCATTCCGTTCCCAGATGCTGCATGGCCCATTGAATTACTCAAACATTTTTTGTTTTGCTTGAATAGGATTGATCAATGTTTGCTTGGGCTTTTTGTGGCTTAAATAACAGACACCATCCAAACATAAGTATTTTCTTTGCCCACCATTTGCTGACACCAGTGAGAGGCCCTGATTGATCCAAGCATATACTTCCCTTCGCTTCCCCATCCTGGACATTTTCATGACTTACCTGAAGTTTGGTCCTGCCAACCGAGTCCACTCAAACTTTAATTACTCTTCAAACAAACTGTCAATGAAGACCCACTTGGCACTGAAGACTTACATTTGAGTCAAATTCAAATTTCAAATTCCAAGTTCAGTGTCCATTTTCAGCTAAGTCTTCAGTGATGAGCAGCATTGGACATTGCTTGGTGCCACCACCAATATTGGGATTTGTGATGGACCCAAATCAATGTTTACTGAATAGATCTTACTTAAAGAATGCTTCATTACATTTCCCTTTTTTTCATTTGACAACTCCCATATGCTAGTTAAAAATATGAAGTCTGTAGATAGGTAAACATTTAGGGGGTGGCACTTGCCACTAATGAAAAATTGTGGTTATTACAGGTTTTATACACATTATTACTCATGTACATCATAAAACCATGTACAAACATGACATTATTCTAATGGCTGTAAAACAATGCAAAGCAGCCATATGTCAGAGAGAGATATTTAGTGAAAATGACAGAGAATATAAATTAAACACACAGTAACATTTTTGAACATCTTCCAACAATCTACCTTCAAATTATGTTGCTGTATATTCAGTAGAGCTCAACATTATTTTAATATTATACTGAACTTGTCGCTTTTATGTGGAATCTTGTCGAAGGGTTTTTGAAAAAAAAGAAATAGTCAACCAGTTCAGCACCATCCATTCTAGTTGACACTTCTTCAAAAACAAACATGATTTTCCATTCACGAAATCATGCTGATTCTGCTTAATAAGATCATGACTTCCAAATTCTCTGCAATTACAACATTAATAATTGATTCCAACATTTATCAAAAATAAATGTTATGCTAATGGCGACACAAAGAACTGCAGATGCTGGAGTAACTCAGCTGGTCAGACAGCATCTATGGAGGGAATAAATAGGTGACGTTTCAGATCAGGACCCTTCTTCAGACATTGTAAAAGGGAGGAGAAAGCTTGAAAAGATGTTGGAGGTGGGACAAAGCCTGGCAAGTGATAGGTGGGTACACCTGAGGAGAGGTTGCTTGGCAGATGGGTGGACAAAGGGTAGACATGAAAAGAGACAAAGGAGTGCCAAAAGAAATGACCATTACCTACAGAACTGTATTTTGCTTCCTATACGACATATCTGATACCTGAGAAGATTATTATGGCCACTTCTCTTGAAGCAAAACAATCCGAATGTCAATCAATGTTCAATGTTCAATGGTGCTTTTATTGTCACATGTGCAAAGTGCAAATGCACAGTGAAATTGTTTGCTTACAAACAGTCCAGTAGATACCCAAGCACATCCTTGATTGGAAAGTGTACAAAAATAGTCCACTGATCCAGTGTGCAAGAGGTGCTATGCTTTGGCGCCATTTTCAAAGTTCAGTTCACACTCTAGTTGTAATGAGCATTGCCAGTTCCATTTATCGTAGGCCGAACATTTAGCTCACAGGCCACAACTGAAACAAGCCCATCTCACTGGATCTTGCTATGCACAGAACGACTCCACTTTTCCCGTGCTTCCAAGGGACATCAGCATTTGCCTGGGCCACATCGAGGCACTACAATGTTGCCAGATAGAGAACTCTAGTATGTTAACTCAGCAGCAATGAATAAACAACATTTAGACCCAAGTCTACATGATTTATATTCTAAAGGTAATCTCAAATAATGCTGCTCTTGCTTTTAGAGCAGAGAACATCGAACAATACAGCGCACAAAAAGACCTTTCAGCCCACAATGTCCATGATCAACATGATGCCAAATTAAACTAATCTCCTCTGCCTGCATGTGATCCATACCCCTCTATTCTCTGCATATCCAAGTGCCTATTTGAAATCTTCATGATTGTAATGATCACATTCAAACTGTGTCAGAGGTCTTGATGTCTAATTTGTCCAATTGAAGTCTTACGCAAATAAACAAAGTGCTGGTGGAAGTCAGTAGGCCAGGCAACATCTGTGGAGGCAAATTGACAGTCGATCTTGTATGTTGGGACCTTTCACGTGGACTCCAGGCTCTCTGCCCGACTGTCCGTTTCCCTCCACAGATGTTGCCTGACATACCGAGTTCCTCCAGGTGTTTGGTTTTTTGCTCCAGACTTTAGCATCTGCAGTCTCTTGCTTCTGCTTGTTTTCCTTCTAACTCTAAATAGTTGTCTCAATACTTTTGAACAATCAAGACTATGTGGAAAAGTGGAGCAACAATGAATTCTATAACCGTGCCTCCAATGCACTGGAGGGGGGCAACATTCTGGAAGGCAGGTTTGCCAGTGCTACACGGGTGGGTTTAAACTAAATAGCGGGGGGAGGAGTCGACAAATTGGAAGTATAAGGATGGAGTGAAAGGGAAAGAAAGTACAGGAAAAGTTATGAAAGACACCCGAATGAATGGGACCGGAAAGTTCAAGAAGGGATAAGAGAGTAAGGTCAGGTGAAATAGGAACTGGTGTGAGAGGGGAGGTGAATGAAAAATTAAAAGTGTTATATATGAATGCGCAAAGTATAAGAAATAAAGTGGATGAGCTTGAGGCTCAGCTAGAGATTGGTAGGCATGATGTTGTGGGAATTACAGAGATATGACTGCAAGAGTATCGGAGCTGCGAACTGAATATTCATGGTTATACGTCCAATCGAAAAGACAGACAGGTGGGCAGTAGGGTAGCTCTGTTGGTAAGGAATGAAATTCAGTCCTTTGTGAGGGGTGATATTGAATCAGAAGATGTAGAGTCATTGTGGATGAAACTGAGAAAGTGTAAGGTAAAGAGACCCGAATGGGAGTTATCTGCATATTATCACACTTTTTAAGAAAGGAGAGAGAGAGAAAACAGGGAATTATAAACCAGTTAGCCTGACATCGATGATGGGGAAGATGCTGGAGTCAATTATTAAAGATTTAATAGTGGCGCATTTGGATAGCATTAACAGGATCAGTCCAAGTCAGCATGGATTTATGACGGGGAAATCATGCCTGACTAATCTTCTGGAATTTATTGAGGATGTAACAAGTAAAATGGATAAGGGAGAGCCAATGAATGTAGTGTATCTGGATTTTCAGAAAGCCTTTGACAAGGTCCCACACAGGAGATTAGTGGACAAAATTAGAGCACATGGTATTGGGGGTAGGGTATTGACATGGATAGAACATTGGTTGGCGTAGGAGTTAACGGGTCCCTTTCAGAATAGCAGGCAGTGACTAGTGGGGTGCCGCAAGGCTCGGTGCTGGGAGCGCAGCTATTTACAATATATATTAATGATTCAGATGAAGGAATTAAAAGTAACATTAGAAAATGTGCAGATGACACTGCTGGGGGGCAGTGTGAACTGTAAAGAGGATGCTATGAGGATACAGGGTGACTTGGATAGGTTGGGTGAGTGGGCAGATGCATGACAGATACAGTATAATGTGGATAAATGTGAGGTTATCCATTTTGGTGGCAAGAACAAGAAGGCAGATTATTATCTGAATGGTGTCAGATTAGGAAAAGGAGAAGAGCAACGAGACCTGGGTGTCCTTGTACATCAGTCACTGAATGTAAGAGTGCAGGTATAGCAGGCAGTGAAGAAAGCTAATGGCATGTTGGCCTTTATAATGAGAGGATTTGAGTATAGGAACAAAGAGGTCCTTCTGCAGTTGTACAGGGCCCTGGTGAGACCACACCTGGAGTATTGCGTGCAATTGTGGTCTCTTAATTTGAGGAAGGAAATTCTTGCTATTGAGGGAGTGCAGCGTAGGTTCAAGAGGTTAATTCCCGGGAGAGCTGGACTGTCATATGATGAAATAATGGGTTGACTTTGCTTGTATTCACTGGAATTTAGAAGGATGAGATGGGATCTTATAGAAACATATAAAATTATTAAGGGCTTGGACAAGCTAGATGCAAGAAACACGTTCCCGATGTTGGGGGAGTCCAGAACCAGTGGTCACAGTTTAAGAATAAGGGGTAGGCCATTTAGAACTGAGATGAGGAAAAACCTTTTCTCCCAGAGAGTTGTGAATTTGTGTAATTCTCTGCCTCAGAAGGTAGTGGAGGCCGATTCACTGGATGCATTTAAAAGAGAGTTAAATAGAGCCCTTAGGGCTAGAGGAATCAAGTGATATGGGGAGAAGGCAAGAATGGGGTACTGATTGAGGATGATCAGCCATGATCAAATCGAATGACGGTGCTGGCTCAAAGGGCCGAATGGCTTACTCCTGCACCTATTTTCTATTTTTCCAATTCCAACCCGGGATAAGGGCAAATGACTGCTGCAGGAATAGGTTCAAAGGTTTCTCTGTGTAACCTGGCATTTCCACTCACAACTCAACCAAAACAGTCCACAGGAAATACAATTCTCCCCAAAAGGTTCTAGCTCTGCAATCAACTCCCCTGTACCTGAAAAAAACTTCAATTAAAAACAGCAGTGAAAGATTTCTGTTTAAAAATAAAAAGTTGTATTCTGCTTTTGTTGTGTATTTAAATATCATAGTTGGTTACATGTATTTTTCCAGTAAATAATTTCAAGGATAAAACAATTACATCAAATAATTGTCATCCATTTGGTCCATGAAGACAAGAGGTTTTCTGTCCATACGTGTGAAATGAATGCACTACAAACGTGATAGAGTAGTCCATGCAAACAAATAGACTGCCTGTGCTTTGAATAGGTGTTTGTTTTCATGCTGGATGAATGGATTTACCTCAGCCTGCTTTTATGCCAGATTTTTGTTACCTACTGAGTAAACAGACTTATTTTACATCCAGCGATGGTGTAACCTTCTTCACAAGAAATAATCAGTTCTTCAAAATATACCTCCAATTAAATACATAAAGTCATTAACACTTCGAAACAACAGTAAAATATTTTATTTTTCTATTGAAAACTTCTAAGAGTATTGGTTTGCCCTGTGTTAAAACACGTTTAGAGGGAGAATCGCACTTGTAACTATGGATATCCACACAACCCTTCACACAGTCAAGACTAACCTGGAAAATAATTTCATTCAAATGTTCCTGTACTCAAATAGTAAGATTCACAGGAGAATCAGCCAACTTCAAAAATGAATGAATGAATGAATGAATGGATGATACTTTATTATCATTCATTCATTCATTCAAAACTTTAAAAATACAGATCTGCTGTAATTAATTTTATATTGTGTTGTTCTGCAACATTCACATTTATTCATACAAAATATTTATACAAATTATTGGAATATTGTTACAATTCTCATTTCTATTTGAGCAATAATGCCATGTTCAACAAGATATTTGAGAAAGTATCTACTGCTCCCTTAATTAATAGAACATGCTACTGCTTTTATTAACTGCACGGAAGAAACATCTTTGGTAACAAGACGTTTAAGCTGCTTTAAGCCTACGCCCTGAGTTTGTGGACTTCCCTACCCTGGGAAAAAGATTCTAGCTATCTATCCTGTCTATGCACCTCATAATTTTATAAAGCTCTAAAGGGACATCCTTCAGCCGCCCATGTACCAGTTAAAACAATCTCTTCCTATAACCACAGCCCTCCAGTCTTGGCAACATCCCGGTGAATCTTTTCTGCCCTCTCATTATTGTTACTGTTTCCTTCCTGTTGTGTGGTGACCAGAACTTTGCACAATAATGTACAGCTGCAAAATGACATCCCCATTTTTATGTTCAATGCCTCGGCCTATGAAGGCAAGCATTTTTCACAACCTGGCAAGATTTCATGGCAAGATTAGCAAGTGTGCAGATGATACAAAGGTGCAGATAGTGAAGATGTTTGTGAAAAATTACAGCAGGATTTTGATCGATTGGCCAGGTGGAATGGAATGGAATGGATGTTGGAATTTAATAGAGAGAAATGCGAGGTGATGCATTTTGGGAAGTGTAACATGGACAGGACCTATACAGAGAATGGTAGAGCAGAGGGGCCTGGAAGTGCATGTGCGTGGTGCCTTGAAGATGGTGTTGCAGATAGATAGGGTGGTCAAAAAGGCATTTGGCACATTGGCCCTCATCAGTTAGAGTATTTAGTAGAGAAGTTGGGAGGTGATGTTGCAGTTGTATAAGACATTGGTGAGGCTGCATTTAGAGTATTGTGTTCGGTTCTGGGCACCATGTTATAGGAAAGATGTTGTCAAGCTGGAAAGGGTACAGACAAGATTTACGAGGATGTTGTCATGACTTGATGGTCTAAGCTTTAGGGAGATGTTAAGGAGACTGGGACTTTGGAGTGCAGGTGGATGAGGGGAGGATATTATAGAGGTGTATAAAATCATGAGATGAATAGATCGGGTAGATGCACAGTCTCTTGCCCAGAGTAGTGAATTAAGGACAAGAGGACATAGGTTTAAGGTGAATGGGAAAAGATTTAATAGGAATCTGAGGGGTAACCTTTTCACACAAAGGGTGGTGGGGGTATGGAACAGGCTGCCAGAGGAGGTAGTTGAGGAAGGGACTACCCCAACATTTAAGAAACAGTTTTTTGACAGCTTCAGGGATAAGACAGGTTTGGAGGTATATGGGCCAAGCGTGGGCAGGTGGGACTAGTATAGCTGGGACATGTTGGCCGGTGTGGGCAAGTTGGGCCGAAGGCCATGTTTCCACACTGTATCACTCTGACTCCATGACCTTATCCACCTGTATCACCACTTTCAGGGAACTATGGATTTGCTCCTCATCACTTCTAAGGTACTTGTCATTTACACCTATCAGAATTCTACGTATTTGACCTCCCAAAGTGCACACATGTCCGAATAAATTCAGTCTGCCACTGTCCCACAAAACCTGCCAACTGGTACATGTCCCACCATATTTTTAACTAACCTTCCTCGCGATCTATGACTCCACTCATTCTCGCATTATCTGCAAAATTATTAGTCATACCTCCTTTATTCTCATCCAAGTAATTTATGTACATTACAAACAACAATGGTCCCAGCACCAAGTCCTACAGTTCACCGCTTGTTACAGATTTCCAGTAGAAAAATACCCATCCACCACCACCCTCTGCCTCATATCACCATGCCAAATCTGAATCTAGATGCCAACATTCCTCAGATCCCTAACAACACAAAGGAACTGCTGGAGGAATTCAGCGGGTCGAGCAGCATCTGTGTGGGGAAAGGATCTTTAAACAATTAGGGTCAAGATTCTTTATATGCATGTTCTGTCTGGAGACTCTGTGTGTGTTTGACAAAGTTCAAACATAGACCTGCAGAGTCAACACTCAGCAGCTTCATATCTAACTCCAAAGCCTTCTCAATTTTGTTGTTACCTAGCTGGCACAGATTGCAGTTTGAAGTTACTTGAAGATCAGCAGCAAAGTCAGCTGGAGGTACTTGTGAGCTGATATGTTTTTAGCTATTTTATTGCATGCTTTAAGAAGCAAACCACAGTTACTTTGTTGTAAGTACTTCAAAAAGCGACTGGAAAATGCTTCTTTTTCTACTGATTTTTTTTTTTTTGAACAAGCTCAGGCAATGTTCCTGACATGTGTCTAATTCAAGCAGCATCTTAACATGGTTTGGCATATTAAATTGGCAACTTATGTTTTCTTTTTCTAGTATATTTAATTTCATTTCTGTTCCTTGGGAAAAGATTGCCTTATTTTTATTAAACTTTCAACTATTCTGAAGGACTTTGGTAGAATTTCTCTTCTTCAAAAGTATTAAACTACAGAATTGGCAAACATGTTTTAAAAAAGTAGAAATGAAGGTGACAAAATAGTGCTTCCAAAATTTCAGAAACATGTTCAGAAAAATTGTAAACTCAATTAATGCAGTTATTTACACACTGAAGAGTCTCCAATGAATTAGGGGTAATAGAACACTCTCAATTTTCTTAAACTGCTTAGTAACACTCTTTGGAATGGAGTTCAGCTATACTCCACTTACCTTTTGAAGCTAGTATCAGAAAGATGAAATTATTATTCTTTGTTATGCTGTAGTCTAACCTCAATAAACAAAGCGGGAACTCATAAACAAAACATAACTCAGTTCATATACAGCATACAACAGTTAACTTGCTGAAGTTGGTGAGAAATGTTTCCACTCCAAAAAGAACGAAGATTATATACAAAACTAATATAAATTTCTCAGATGGGGAAATTGTGATGAACCATTGTGTTGTGAGTGCAGCTAATGTGACATGTGACCTTCTGTGCGGTTGGACACAGCATCTCAAAATATGTTCTGCTCACCTAGATATTTTGTGCATCTGGGAATCAGGTGGCTGTATCCCCTTAACAACTGTGCCAACTTTTGGATTGATCTACATTCAGAAACCATTTTCTACAAAATTGACCATAGACTGTAATCGCATCCATATATTGCTGAATATGTATATTGTTTGCAGTTAAAAGGACCAAACTTAAAATCGATATATAGAATTTTGCAAAACAATTCTGTCCTAATTTAAACATAGTACCTGTGGACTCAAAGGATCCATTTCAATGCCAATGGGAATTTCCCCAATGGAAATGCTTTGATGTAACGTCTCACTCCTATATACATTCTAGGGCAGTGAACCAAATCCTGCAGAACCAGACATTTTAGTTTGAAAGGAGTGTAAAATGAGAACAAACGTGAGCTTGTATGTACCTTCAAGAGATCTTATAGATTGACCTCTAATCAAAGGTCTTGTGTCTAATTCCTCTCTAAAGAGAGTGGGCATCTCTGAAAAGCTGAAGGGTCATCTTTTCATATGACGAGTCAACTTTTCATATTCGCTGCAGCACTTAACTTCTTGGCTGAACTTGGCTATTAGTTGTGGCTTTAATTTCACTTTAATTTCATGTTTCATGTATTTCGTGTTTTGTGACTGTTGGCAGATCAATTTCCCTCCTGGGATAAATAAAATTCTATTGTATCATATCGTATTGTATGGGTTTAGAAAGGATAATCTTCGTTTTTCACCTATCCATTTTATTGAATTTCATTATTCCATTTTGATACCTATAACAAAAAACACTCTTGATGCTTGACTGCTGAATTCCATGCCATTGCTAAACAAATAAATTAATCATGTTTTGCAGGAAGGAACTGGAGATACTGGTTCACACAAAAGATAGACACAAAATGCTGGAGTAAGTCAGCAGGTCAGGCAGCATCTCTGGGGGAAAGGAACATGTGACGTTTTAAGTTGAAACCCTTCTTCAGACAAATTAATCATGTTTATCCACTCAGAATTAGTGGAAAGAGTACTTATCATAAACTGGCAGATAAAATACAATAGTTTTGAGTTACTAGCTCCATCAAACTAATAGTACATTTTTATCAAAACCAAGCAATCAGCAAGCAATAACAGCACCTGTTCCTTGCTTGGAGCTGGATATTTCATACTGAATATTCCCAACTTGGAATGTTTCACCTGGCCAGTGTATATTTTCACCTCTTCCAGACAAAGTCCAAGTGCAACATGCAGTGATAAATTATTTCCACTTAATTCCTGTCAAGTTACTGCATCTAATTTCTGCAGAAGCAATTCATGTCACAAGTCAACCAAGCAAAAACAAGTGAAAAGGTTGTCATCTCCTGTTGGAACATCCTGTTTTGCTTTTGTTCATCAGGATTTGGTTAATACCCTCCTTCTGTGGAACTGCAACATCCACAAGACATTAGTCAGAGAACAAAGGGACTGCCGCTGGTGGAATCTTGAGCAAAACATAAAGTACTGGAGTAACTCAACGGGTCAAGCAGCATCTGTGGAGGGAATGAATATGTGACGTTCTGGGTTGGGACCCTACTTCAGATTCCACAAGACATCACGAATTTATAAGATTAATGAAATTGAAAGAAACGTGCCAGGCTTGTCTCAATGAAGGCACTACGGATCCTTAAACCTTTATCAGAATAGGGTAGCAAGGTTACGAAGGAAGTTGGGAAGTGAAGTTGCACACACAGTGAAACAGGAGATCTATTGCAATGTGTACCTTGTGGAGTACAATTGTAATGAGTGCATTTTTTATAGACAAAAAAATTGTGGTTTGCATATTGTTCCTGGCTTTTGGTGTCTGTGGCAAATCGTCTTCCTATGGTGCTTAAGGGCCTGACCGCCAAACCTAATTATCAAACTTCATATTTTAAACTTTAGTAATGTTTATTAATTTAGTAATACATTATTAAAAATTCTTTAAAAATTGAAAATCTATTTAATAAAACTTTCTAATAGTTCGTACCATCACAAAAAAAGTAATAAACAGAAAATTAAACATATTACAACAGTGATCTATAATGAAATCTGTTTTTGCCTCTGCACAAATGCCATTTTACTAATAAATGATGATTCTCCCTCTTTCAAAAAGGAGCAAAGCCCAGTATCCACCTTCCCACCACTAGGCATCCCTCTTGCTACTTAAATTATCAACGCACTAGCAACTTGAAACAACTTGATTGCCAAGTTGCCATTGGAAGTGCTACATTTCAACAACAGGCCCTGGCTAATATTTATGCCCAGCCAGTAAATCTAAGATCATAAATGTACACTGCACTCCTGCAGCGGCCCTCACATTTGCCAGAATTCTATTAAGGCTTCTGGAATTTTATATTTTAAAGGAAGGTAGTCTCAGACAATCAACTGGGGAAGATAGACACAAGATGCTGGAGTAACTCAGCAGGACTGGCAGCATCTCTGGAGAGAAGAAATGGGTGACATTTCCGGTCTTGATCTTTCTTCAGACTCAGAGGAATCTGGACAAATGGAAAACATATGGAATAGGAAGCTAGAATGTGGCAAAGTGGTTGGTGCATATGAAGATATTCAGAGTGGTGGAAATTCGGATTTGCCTCAATGATATTCTGTAGCATTAATTTCTATGAGGTTTGGCCCGTTGTTCACCATGACCTCAATGCAAAGCACACAGAACCTTTCAAGAGATTCAAGTGTGTTTAATTTGGATGTATACTGGCAACAGAACAACGACATTCTTACTTGCTGCAGCTTTACGGGCCCATTAGCGCAATAACACACAAACAAATATACAATCATCGATAATACAATAAATGAATAATCAGTAATAATAAGTTACCAGACAATATTAGTGCAAAACCAAAGTACAATCAAAATAAAGTCCATAGTTGCCTAGTTGCGGAGGTGGGGTTAAGACTAGTGTGTAATGTTCAAGAGTCTGAAGGTTGCTGGAAGGAAACTGTTCTTCAATCTCAAGGTCACAGTTTTAATGCTTCTCAAGGTCACGATCTTTCTTCGTGGTGCACAAAATGACAGTGGATGACCTAGAGAAGTCTACCTCTCCATCCTTCGGATGCCAGCAAACAGAATTATTACATTTCCTGACCAATAACAAAACATTGATATCAATTCAAGGCCCTTAATTTTCCTCAGATTATACATGCAGACACGCAAGGCCTGGTAAAAAGAACTAAGGGCTCTTACCTTCCACGTCCTCAAGGTCGGCTGCGGGAGGCACCTCCAAGGAAGAAGGGCTGAAGATGGCCATGCAAAGAGAGGGACAACAATTTGCGGGATGACCGGAATGGAGGTAACGGCTACAAAAGGCCTTTGTGGGCAGCTACAGCTGAAACTGTAAAATGGCACCAAAAAGGCACCTCTTGCATATAAACTCAGCGGGTGGTTCTGTAGATTCTGTACTAACCAGACGATTGTGCTTATGTATGGTGAGTCTTGCTGTTCTGTATGCAAAAAAAAGGATTTCACCTTGGTACACGCGATAATAAAGAAACCATAACTATTGACCATGCACATAGACACACACACACACACACACACACACACACACACACACACACACACAAACTCATGGTGTTTCTGTCAAAAAACCCTGAAAAACCTGAAAAAAGCTTTTGAAATTGGCCCACTGGCTCTTCTTCAAATAGGTTTGGAAAGAAACTAACCATCTTTTATCAACCACTTAGAGAGAAAGTGCCAATCATTAGGGAAATGTTTCATATTATACATGCTCAGACTTCAGCTGATAGTCTTCAGCTGATAAGATTACCAAAAATCCAAGCCAATTTTTGAAGTAACAGAGCTTTTCAAGTAAAGTAATTAATTGAGACATTAAAAAGGGATACTTTTGATCATGTTTGTTTGAAGAATATAATTTAAAAGTTGCTTTCACTGTCAAATGCAACACAAACGATGTTAGTAACAATGGATAAGTGTTCTTAAAAAGCTTTTCCAATGATTTAATTGGTTTCTGATCACCTTTTCCATTATGAATTCTTTAGAATGTAATTCTAAATTTTTCAAATAAGTAAAATTGTCCACACTAGATTTTTCATAAGAAACATTCTACGTGGCAATGTGTGCAATGTTTGATTTGGCATGCACAAGACATTAATTATATGCGGGCATTAATCATATTTGCACCACAATAACAATAATACAATGATACGCCACAAAGAGACTTCTTGAACCACTTAACTTTCAGAAAGGAATGAGGTAAATACTAGATTTTTGGTAAAGTAAAGCATTTAGTCCTTGCTTCTTCCTTCAAGTATTTATTCAATTCCCTTCCGAATTTTACTATTGAATCAGCTCCCATTACACTTTCAAGCAGTCCATTCCAAATCACAATTTGCTGTATAAAAAAATATTTATTTGTCATGACATCCCTGGTTACTTTACAAATTCACTAAGTGTCTTTTGATATCAACACTTTGGGTAGATGCACAGTGCCCCATGCCAGAGTAAGGGAATTGAGAACCAGAGTACATAGGTTTAAGGTGAGAGGGGGAAAGATTTCATTGGAACCTGAGTCATAGAGAGTCATAGAGTCATAGAGTGATTCAGTGTGGAAACAGGCCCTTTGGCCCAACTCACCCACACCGACCAACAATGTCCCAGTTACCCAAGTCCCACTTGCCTACACTTGGTCCATAACCCTCCAAACCAATCCTATCCATGTACCTGTTCAACTGTTTCTTAAATAATGGGATAGTCCCAGCCTCAACTACCTCCTCTGGCAGCTTGTTCCGTACACCCACCACACTCTGTGTGAAAAAGTTACCCCTCGGATTCCTATTAAATCTTTTCCCCTTCACCTTGAACCTATGTCCTCGCGTCCTCGATTTTCCCACTCTGGGTAAAAGACTGTGCATCTACCCGATCTATTCCTCTCATGATTTTGTATACCTCTATATGAAGGACAACGTTATCACACAAACGGTCGTGGGTGTATGGAATGAGCTGTCAGAGGAAGTAATTTAGCCAGGTACTATTGCAACATTTAAGAAACATTGAGACTGGTATATGGATAGGACAGCTTTAGAGGGATATGGGCCAAACATAGGCAGGTGGGATTAGTGTAGATGGGACATGTTGGTCGGTGTGGGCAAGTTGGTTATAAGGGCCTGTTTCCACACAGTATAACTCTACAACTCCGGCATTTCTGCTGAAAACAAATTCTCCTGATCTATTCTACAAAAACTATTCATGATTTTAGAAAATCTCAATCAAATATTTTTTCAGCATTTTTACTTCTTTAGTTTCTCCAGTTCCTAGAATCCTTGTTTCTGGTACCATTCTAGGAACTCTCCTGCACCCTATATAAGACCATGACCATCTTCAATCAAGTAAAATATACAACACTGAATACAGTTCTAATTAACAAGTGTTCTATTACATGTTAGCAAAGCTCATTTGCTTTTGAATCCTGTTATACAGTGCAGAGTTGATGACATAATTTCAATAAAAAATTACCATAAAGGATTGCAAATATTTAACTGTGGTTCCTGAAGACTAATTTTCCTTCTGATCATTGTATGCATCTTTTGTGTAAATGCACAGAGGCAGCTGAACATGCATAGATGCGTTAGTTGCATGCCATGCCACTTGGATTCTACTTCCACGAAGTTAGTCCATGATGCCTCTGTTCACATACTACTGTGCAGGTTCTTCTTGGGTGCCCTACATGCGTTATCTCCAAAGCACACAATTGTGACCTTAGCCCTACTGAACCACAAGCCTGACCTTCTCTCACAGTCTCAGCCACTGGCCAGACCTTTAACCACACTCTTGATCATTGGGCCTTCAATTTTCACACCATTATGAATTGTTTTCTACATCTCCTTCTGATTGTTACCAAATCTCTGACACCCACCTGCATCTCAGCAATGAACCCAATCTTCGCTAACCCTAGCTGCAAATCGTAAACACCCATCAAATAATCCAATCTGATCTTTGAGGTTCCAATCCTCACCAAATGGACCTGTGTAACTTGCAATGGTCCACCAGTACAACCCTGGCCCAGTATTGAACTGAAGTTTCACACTTCCTTTACACAGAGCACTGAGGGAAATTGATCCAAAAGTGGAATAACGCAGAACTAATCTAAATGGGTGATTGATTGCAGGATTGTACCCAAAGGGCAGCACGGTGGTGCATCTCCAGAGACCCGGATTCGATCCTGACTACAGGTGCTTGTCTGTATGGAGTTTGTACGTTTTCCCCTTGACCTTCGTGAGTTTTATCTGGGATCTCCGGTTTCCTCCCACACCCCAAAGACGTATAGGTTTGTAGGTTAATTGGCTTGGTATTGTCCCGAGTGTGTATAAGATCACGTTGGTGTGTAGGGATCGCTGGTCAGCGCAGACTCAGTGGGCCGAAGGGCCTGTTTCCGCACTGTATCTCTAAACTAAATTAAACTAAACAGATGGCCATTGTTGATGTGATCCCTGGCCTGCCCAGAGTTCACAGCCATGACAGATTCAGTGAGGGTGTCTAAAATGAAATAGAGATATCCCATTCACAGTTCTTCAGTAAGGTTCATGATAGAGAATTGCACACTAAGCATGTTGAGCAAATGTGGTCTCCCATAAGAACCCTTCTGCCCCACCCCCTCCCTCCCAAACTAGTCTCTCTTCAACAGTATGTCCTTCTCCCTGCATCCTCTCTTGTCTCTTCCAGTCCAGCAATGCCTAACAGGCCATTCGTACCTGACAGTAGCAGGTTTCTGTCGAACTCTTCAAGTCTGGACAAAGTCCTTCAGCCACACCTTTCCTTGCAGACACTGCAATTTTAAAGAGCTGTAGAAAGCACCAGACACTCGTGGAATCAGAGCCACAGCCAGCTGAAATCGATCAGCGGCTAGCCCGAGGGTCACTGAAGATCCTTTGAAATAACATTGGTAGTGAAGTCCTTCCCACTTCTGAACACATGTTCAGTCATGCAGTGTTAAGAGAGGGCATTAGCTGCAGCACCGAGACACAATATCGCTGCATTTATGTCAAATCTGCATTGCACCTAGATTGACATCTTGATCTGTAAACTCTGTGTACTTCTGACAGGAATTTTCTTCACGTGACTTAAGGGCAATATAAACTCTGGGGCACAACTTCATTAGTGCACAGGACAGTGAGATCTGGGGTTACATATAAATACACCTTGCAACGTAGAACGGCATGTTGGGAAAGCAATTAAAAAGGCAACGGGATCCTGAAATAAAAAGATAAAATGCTGCCAACACTCAGTGGAATCTGTAGAAGTAGCATCTATGGAAGGAACAAGGGAGTTAACGTTTCAGGCTGAAGACCTCTTGTTGGAACTGGGAAAGTGAGAAGACACCAGTGTTAAGTTGCCCATGGCATGGAGGAGGAATGGATAGGACAAATGGAATATCTCTGACAGGCTGAGGCTAGGGTTGCATTGTTTACAGAACCACCTGTTTCTTAGATTACTGAGGGGTATTAGAGAGAGTGAAAACAAACAAAGTGACTTGTCAAAGTAAAGATTTATTGCTGAAACTTGAAACCAAAAGGAGAGTGCTGGAAATGCCCAATAGGTTAGGCAGTGTCCGTGGAGAGAGAAAGGCTGAGGTAATATTCCCGACAGATAATATTACATAATTAGACAGTTCCAATACAAACAGAATAAACAAGTCTTCTGAAATTGTTGAATTAGATATTGAGTTCTGAAAGCTGCAATAGGATCCTGGTTTTATAAATGGGAGGCATAGAGTGCAAGGACATGGAGGGCACAATGAGCCTTTATAAAATACTGGTTCAACCACAACTGGAGTATCGTCTCCAATTTTGGGCACCACACCTTAAGAAAGATGCAAAAGGCTTCAGAGAAATTGCAGATGAAATTTATTTGAACAATTCCAAGAATGAGGAGCTTATGTTAAATGGATAGATTTGGGGAACTGAGAGATTGTTCTACTTGGAACAAAGAAGGGTCAGTGGAGATCTAATGGAGCAATCTAAACTCATAAAGGTCAAGATAGAGTAGATAGAGTGAAACCGCCCCTTAGAAGGAAAGTTCAGGAACAAAGGGACATAAAAGAAAGGTAGAATAATAGAAGTACCAAACTAATTAAATTAGTTTAGAAATTTTGCGAAAAAGGGAGCCGAGTGCATAAGCCTCCTTCTGCCAGTACATAACCTCTGCATCATCAAGACTCTTACAGTGCCTCCTCGTGGCAACACATGGTAACTGGGGCCATCTTCAGTCACAGGCTCAACCGTGCGGGGATCTCGGAGGAACTCTGGCCCCAAAAGATGCGTCGCACAGGCTCACCGGTGTGTGGACATGTCCTGACATCCATCAACCAGGTCCCAGCTATGGGTTAAATAGCACCCCGTTGCCTTGTGGGTAAGGCTCAGGAAAGCCAAAGGCACTGGAGCTGATCAGCTGATGCCTCGTACGTCCGCCTTCCGGCAACTCCTGCAACCGAGTAGGCCCCAGACGTCGCAGCCTCGCCGTTCCTCTGGAATCAGCCTACTAGGTCGAGAGGGGAGTGCAGATGCTGGGCAAGTTTGTATTCCCATTTACCTGCCCAGGCTCAGCGGCTAAATCAAATGGAGATGACACTGAAAAATCCCCCCTCTCCAAGCAGGACAACGCCAAGCCGCACCATCATCTCCCACAGATGGGCGGATGCCAAAAACCTAGTATGAATATGCCTAATGTTTAGTTGGATTGTCACTGAACTGTATGCTGAAAAGAACGTCACAGTTTTGAGTACATCTGACTCTAAAGTATCATTGAACCATTAGATAGGCAATGTTCTTCAACAAATTATATATTTCCTGTAATTAATTTTTATGTGTGCACCCAGTAAACACAAAACGTTAACTGCTCTTTGTGCATTAGCTTGGCCAAGCTCTTATCTCTGTGTTTGGAGATTGTAATATCATCATACCAATCTCCTTATCTAATGCTTATTTTTTAACTACTTAGGTTTTCAGATGAGATTTCATTCAAATACTGTTTAGAGTTTAAATGATGGTGATGGGATACGGTTTTATTATATGATATTATCAGCATAAACTTGCTGCCTTTGTTATTCACGAATGAACTTGGGAATAATACATGTGGAATATAAATTTACAAAATAGTCAAGAGTTTTGCATTTCTTTATAAGCAATGGATACCAGTAAACTGTGGTTGACCAATCCCAGCAGTGGTGTGGGCATGTTTACAAGCATGCCTATCAATATTGAACCTAACAAAATAGCCTGCACACTGGATGGATAAAGAAATTGACACTGGATACCCCCCCCCCCCCCCCCCCCCCCCCCTACCCTGGGCATATATCACATGGCCATTTTATTTATTCACCTGTGGGACCTGGGCATTGGTGGCAGCACTAAAGCACCATCCCAATTATCCTTGAACTGACAATCCCCTAAAGAACATGAGAGAACAAGATTATTTTGACCAATCCGCAGCTTTACTGATTTTCACATTTCTGAATAACTCAATGAATTGATTTGAATTGAATCAAAATGAAAATTTTGAACTGCCAATCTCTAGATTATTAGTCGAGGCCTCTGGTTTACAAATCTAACAACATAACCAGTGCAGTATGGACCACACACCTATGTTTGGAGGATGGTGCATGTGTTCTCATTGAAAAGCATTGTAACAATTACCGGATTAATCATGATTCAGGAATTTTGGTACAATTTGCTTTTCAATTAACTTTGTCTTCAGGACTTTGAGCTTTTTATTGCATCAGTATGGAATTTTGCCATCGAAGAGGAGAGCAGAGTGTCTTAACAGAGAAAATGTAATGACTCATGGTAGAATGTATATCGTGACAGCAAAATTATTACAGAATTTTATATATTACTATATGAATATGTACTATGCCTCAAAGAATGCGACAAGCTACTTAATGTTTTAAGGCATGACCAGTATTGTGCTTCATATTGCATAGATAAAGAGAAATTAAAATACGGTGACATGATTAAGAAAATTAAATTAATCTGATTAGATTTAATTTTTGTTCAAATGCCGTGAAAAGAAACATGAAGCTTCAGGGGCAACATTTAGTTCAGTCACTCAGGTGCTGCCATGTGAGCCAAGTATTACAAATCAAGTGAATAAATAAGGATGGAACAATATTTCATATGAGCTAATCCCAGCATGACATAGAGATAACATTGATGTCTCCTGCATTTTTGTTATTCTTGCTAAGCATTTCATTGGGTTGGGCGTTCATGTATCAAATACTACAGTGAGCAAAAGCACCCTTCAAGAATCTACATTCAGGAAGGACTTTTTTAAATGATGAGAAACTGTTAATTCTCATAGGAAGTATTAATGAACACTGGAAACCTGGAGCAGAGGTACCTCACAGGTCAATTGGATAGTGAGGAAACAATACGCTATATTCTTCATTAACTGATCAGGGAGGTCTCCATGCAACTTTATAAACGTTATAAACAATGGTCCATGCTATAGACAGAATATTATTGTACTTTAGGGAGTGCGGAGGAAATTCATCAGGAGTCTGAAGAAGGGTCTTGACCTGAAACTTCACCTACTTTTTTTCTCCGAAGATGCTGCGTAAGCTGCTAAGTTACTCCAACATTTTGGTCCCATCAGGATATTGTTGGGATGGAGCATTTCAGTTATGAGGAGACACTGGATAGGCTCAGTTTGTTTTCCATACAGCAGAGAAGGCCGAGAGGGAACATCAGCAAGGTATATTAAATTATGAGAAGCATAGATAGGGTAGATAGTAAGCAACCTTTTCCATGACAGAGTTGACAAAAACCAGTGTGCACAGGTTTAAAGTGAGACGGAAGAGGTTGAGAAGGAATCTGAGGATTTTCTTTTTACTAAGAGGGTACCTAACGCTCTGCCTGTGAAGGTGTTAGAGGCAGGTACTCTCACAACATTTAAGAAGCATCTGAATGAATGAATGAATGAATGAATGAATGAATGAATGAATGAATACTTTGTTGTCACATGTGACAAGTCACAGTGAAATAGTCGCCACATAGAGGACGCTTACAAAGTTGTTTACAATATAGATTAACGATTTAGACGAGGGAATTAAATGCAACATCTCCAAGTTTGCGGATGACACAAAGCTGGGTGGCAGCGTGAGCTATGAGGAGGATGCTATGAGGCTGCAGGGTGACTTGGATAGGTTGGGTGAGTGGGCAAATACATGGCAGATGCAGTATAATGTGGATAAATGTGAGGTTATCCACTTTGGTGGCAAGAACAAGAAGGCTGATTATTATCTGAATGGTGTCAGATTAGGAAAAGAGGAGGTACAACGAGACCTGGGTGTACATTAGTCACTTCAAGTACAGCAGGCAGTGAAGAAAGCAAATGGCATTCATATCGAGAGGATTTGAGTATAGGAGCAAGGAGGTCCTACTGCAGTTGGGCAGGGCCCTGGTGAGACCACACCTGGAGTATTGTGTGCAGTTTTGGTCTCCTAATTTGAGGAAGGATATTCTTGCTATTAAGAGAGTGCAGTGAGGTTCACCAGGTTAATTCCCGGAATGGCAAGACTGTCATATGATGAAAAAATGGGTTGACTGGACTTGTATTCACTGGAATTTAGAAGGATGAGAGGGGATCTTATAGAACCATATAATTTTTTTAAGGGATTGGACAGGCTAGATGCAGGGAAAATGTTCCCCATGTTGGGGGAGACTAGAACCAGGGGTCACAATTTAAGAATAAAGGGTGGGCCATTTAGAACTGCTCCCAAACAACAAACATCAACCCACAGAGCTTAACTAGCTTCTACATCAAAAAGGAAAGCTAATTGATCTCAATAAACTCATTAATACAATCAAATATTTCTTCTGCGTTTCTATGTGTAAAAGTGACTACCAGATTTTGTATAGATCAATAGATAGGTTTGATAGCTACATTAAGGTTATTGTTTGAAGCTGTTGCTGCTCTACTGTCTTGATGTAGCTGGCTGTGCGCCAGAAGACTTGTTTATGCTTGTAAACGGAATCCCTACTTCAGTTCGAGTAAAGGAATGCCGATGGAATAGGACCAACTCCAAAGATTTTTCCATCCATACCTCACTGAATCTAAAGTATTCTGTTCCAACTTGGGCCTCTTTGTAAATCAGCAGCATTTTCAGTGTCCTCTGAAGTGAAAATAATTTGACTTCTTTTCTGGCTCGTCAAAATATAATTGCCATCTGCAAAGCATCTGACATTTAATAGTATTTTCCCCTGTAAAATCAGTATGTTGTGATTTGCCTCTGTTTGAAACTATAACAGATGTATCTGTTGCTACCTATCACACTGCACTATAAAGGGCTTGAACTAAGCCAGTGTATTTTCCAAATGGAAACAGAGCCATTCTTTGATCTAGACAAGAGTTTAACTGCCATAAGTAAATCCCTGTGTTTCCCTCAGATTTCTTTTAATGCTGAATGCCATGTCTAGTTTTGCACATTCCCACCATTCAATGCTTTCACATCATACTCGGGGAGTTTGAAGGTCAAGTAGACACAAAATGCTGGAAGAACTCAGCGGGACAGGCAGCATCTCTGAAGAGAAGGGATGGGTGACGTTTCGGGTCAAGACCCTTCAGTAGATCTGCCCAGGTCTAGGTCTCATCAGATGCTACTCAGTATTCACACCAGTGTCCCTACATCCCATTACATCTACTACTGCTGTAGCAAATACAATGTCCTCCATAGTAAGATTAAATGTTTCGAATGATCTGTCAAATGGTGCAGTGGAGATAAAATTGTGACCAACATTAAAAATATGATGTTATAGATATGAAATTCTGAGTTCAAGATGAATAACTTCTCTCAGCTGAAAATGGGAATATTTAAATACCCTGGTGCTAGAATTCAGCTGCCCTGTCTGGAAATAGAAAAGCTCCAACCAGACTGCATCTCAAATGCCAAAGACATAGTTGCAGAACTAAGATTATGGAGATTTGGTCATTTCAATTGTCAGATCAAGTCGCTTATATTTGTTCAAATATCCATTCCATTCTCATGGTTTGGGTGCTGTCCAGTATTGTTAAAATAAGAGTAAAAATAATTCTCCATGGTCCAAAAGACAATCATTTTTAAATAATTTATTTCCTTCTGAGGATATATTTTTTTCTGTGAGGCAGTCAAAGGTCTTTGGAAGACTTGGATCTATGGATCTACCATGAAACTGGATTGCATGGAGGGTGGAATGCATGGGTCAAGAGCAGAGTTATGGTTGAAGACCTCTTCAAAGTTCTTCTTCCAAAGATGATCATTGTCTCTGTGTCTTTCGTAAGCCATCCTCCATTCTTGGTTTTACTTAGCACAACGGGATCTCAGGCGTTTTTAGCCATGGAGGGTCTTGACAAAACCCCTCCAGAGATGCTGCCAAAGGATTCCGACCCAAAACGTCATCCATCTTTTTCCTCCAGAAATGCTGGCTGACCCGCTGAGTTACTCCGGCACTTTGGGTGTTGACTGGGTAAAATTGTTTTCTTGAGGCCAAATTCCAAATCATTATCGACCATGCATGAAAGGAATGGTCTGACACTATACATCCACAATTAAAAGTCCCTGACCTCCCTCTTCCCCTGCCCAACAATATCCCCAGACCACAAAAGTCCACAGGAAGACCCCAGAAAACTTGAACTACTTTCCATTTTCATATCTTGGGAACTAACTGTAAATGAACGATGAGAAAACTCATCACTACCTTCGGTGCCAGCACAACCTTAGGCCAGCAAAAGAAACGAGTATTCATTGATGAAGACCTCAAACCTGGCTTGGCAGCATTCATCACCACTTTTTTATATGCTTCAGAGACATGGTCTAACAACAGCAATCTGTTGCATTTCAAAGCCTTGCTGCTATTTCCAATGATAGCACCAATGCTTTGAACTGCAAAGAATTTCAGAGAGATAGCACCAATGCTGTTTCTGCAAAATTCGCCAAATTCACTCACAAGGCAAGCAAGCCTACATCAGCATTTTGCCCACCACAACATTGGCAAGATCCAAACACCAATTATATCCATCCAGTCCTGATAGACGAGCCACATCATTCATGTGCCCAGAACGAAACCCATACAGGCATTCTACCCAAAACCCCATCACAGCAAGGCTACCTTGAGCTCCGTCACAGCAAGAAGTTATCAGGAGGTTTGAGAAAATGAGTCAGTTTTCAAACACTGAAAAAGTGCAACATCTCACTAATTAGTAGGAATTTGTGACTGATAAACAGTCTAAATGGAGAAGGAACATCCAAGATGGCACTGAAAACTCCAACTCCCTTCATTGGGAACGGGTGAAAGCCCAGTGAAGAAGGCAGATGAATCCCACTGTAAACCCATCAAGCTCAGCCCATCAGACCATCCAGGCTCCACTTGCGGCAGAGTCTGCAAAACCCACTTTGGCCTCATTAGATAGATGAGAACCTGCAAAACTGGAGTGGAAGCAAATCATTCTCGACCTCGAGAGACTGCCTAAAAAGAAAGAGAACCATGTTTCCACCTGTCCATGTGAATTTTTAAATATAATTTATTCCCTATAATAAGTATAGGGTGTGAATAGATGGTAGCATTCTGCAAAAGGCTTCAAATAGGTCTCTAACAAAGTACATATTTCAAGTCCTTCGACAAAATTGTGTGGCCCCCATGGTAAGCATTTGATATACATGAAGGAATATTAATCCAGTGAAAAGACAGATCTTAAGAGCTGCAGAAACACTACAAGATGGGAGATTTTACAGGCAGCAGAAAGTTATTCACAAAGCCAGAGAAGTTGGGCAATGCTACCTCCACTGACTCCACCAGATGCCCTGCAACATGATGACCTTTTTGAGAGCTGAAAATCAGCTTCAGGTAAAGCCGACTTGTCAGTGGCATGCAATAAAATATTCAATGAAATGGACATAACTCATTTGGCTCCCAGAACTCCACAACATGAGGCATAGTAACAAAAGAAAGATGCATTTAAATACTATTCAATCTTGTTGCAAAGCATCAAGCCAATCGCATACTGTTGAAAATACTGCTACACTGTAGAAAACGTGGCAGCTAATTCACAACTCTTACAAACATGTCAAACCTCACAATGTGATTGTGAACCAACTGACTAAATTTTAGTGCCATATAAATAGGGGCCAAACAGCCTTTCACCAAAATAGACCATGGGAGATTTTTAGTATAAGAAAATAACTGCTGGTACAAATCGATTTATTCACAAAATGCTGGAGTAACTCAGCAGGTCAGACAGCATCTCGGGAGAGAAGGAAGCCGAGATGCTGCCTGACCTGCTGAGTTACTCCAGCATTTTGTGAATAAATGGGAGATTTTTGTTCACCTGAGTGTGGTTGG